>NC_143580.1:137375617-137528344 GCF_048544385.1 Mastigoproctus giganteus
AGGGTAAAATAATGGAGTCACTGGTTAAAGATGCATTGCAGGATCATCCAGACAAGACTGCAGCAATAATTCAGACACAGCATGGGTTTGTTAAGGGAAAGTCTTGTCTGACAAATTTGATAGGATATTATGATGTGGTTACAAAGGAACTGGATGCAAAAAATAATTTTCATATCATACATTTGGATTTCAAGAAAGCGTTTTGACACTGTTCCGCATGGAAGACTATTGTACAAATTGGAGCAGAATGGCATTAAGGGTAAGTTGCTACAATGCATAAAAGGAAGGTTGAGTGGGAGAAGACAGAGGGGGGGGGGGTAATCAATGGGTGCTGCTCTTCGTGGACTAATGTTATTAGTGGAGTCCCACAGGGTTCGGTGTTCGGTCTCTGTTGTTTTGTATATTTATCAATGATATTGATGAAGGCATATCAGGCTTAGTGTCGAAGTTTGCAGATGATACAAAGTTGGCAGGCTACTGCAACAGGATCTAGATAATTTGGGCAGATGGGCTAAGAAGTGGCAACTGAAGTTTAACCTTGACAAATGCAAAGTACTGCCTATGGGTAGAAGTAACCCCAGAGAAACGTGCCCCAACTGTGTGGTACTACACTTAAGGTGGTAGAAAATGAAAAATTCGAATCCCGTCTATGACGCGTGGAACTTTAATGGGCTTTTTTTCAGTCCGTGGCTGAATTAGTTGGTCTCAGGTGTAGATAGCAAGGTTTCTAAGCAGTACAGTTTCCACCTGGTGTGGAGAGTCTGCATAGTTACAGTACCCCTATCAAAAACATGGCGGGGTGCGGCTGTTAATCATTATTCCGGACCGCATGACAACATCGCCTCCATCGTAAGTGTCCCTTTCTCTGATATTGGAGGGATGGTACTGCATTCTTCGTTGCCACCAGATGAAATAGCGCATAGAACTGTTTGTAGGCTAAAACGGCACTCATCAGAGAACAGAATTTTGCCCCAATTGTCAGTGTTTCAAGTCATATGATCATGACACCAGTTTCGACCGGCTTTGCGGTGGTTTAGGATTATTAGGTATGTTCGGGGTCTGACGGCACCTGGGATTTCTCCCATCTCCGCGTATGTTCTCTGTATCGGACAAGCCAGAGATTTAAAAGTGTGTGGGATATGTACTGTGTAGTTTGTTGTGCCCATTGTTCATCCGGCCTGTTAGCCGCCGGGCCCCTAGTGAGACCCGACGTTACCAATACCCGCCACAGGGAGGCCGGCCGGGTGTTACCAATATTTGTACTCTGGCTGGTCTTGCCACTTACTTTCCTGGGATTTCAGTGGCTAGGACCAAAAATAAAAAATAAATAAAAATAAAATAAAATAAAAAAAATAAAAAAATAAAAAATAATAATAATTATAATAAATAAATAAATCGAGGTTGATATTAGTGATTACTTAGCAAGTTAGTATTAATAGTACGCGACGTGGGGCTGTGCTGTGAAAGTGAGTTTTAAAAACCAAATAGGTTCGGGCAAGAATTTTGATGTTCTCTTTTGATTTTGAAATGTAGGGCTAAACGCTGTGCAAGACAAAAGTTTGGGGGAAGGATGAAGACTGGGGGAAGAAGTTGGAAATAAGGGGCCGACAGAGTAGATAGCCCCTGCAGGTAGTGAGGCATGCCCGTGCCCCACCAGAGTGAGAAAATTGGGGAGGCAAGGAGAGGCAAGCCTCTCCTCCCCAGGAGTTTGGAAAGAAAGATCCGCTCAAGAGAGTGCGGATTTGGGTCGCCAATAGGCTGTCCGGCGGGAGAGTGACACCGTATGTCGTCTCCATCAGTTTGCAGGCCCTAAAAAGCTGGCCGTTGAGTCTCATCTAGGTGAGACACTAATAGGGGGTTAAATCTGGGATGTCATCCTTCCAGACTGCATGTGGTCTTGGTCCTATTTTCTGGTCATTATCTTGGGGTCATAATCAAGTCTACTGGCTGTCATTATGGGGTTTTATCCCTTCCGTGATGTTTGCTAGTCCTTACACTACCTTTTGTCATTATGTAGTGGGTCTATGCTGCAAGGTCTTGGGGCAGTGTCCCTTTGTTCTGATGTCACGACTATTTAAAGGTGTTTTTTCGCTTCTATTGGCGGTAATCATGACTCTTGTAGTTCGACAATCTATTGTCACTTGTCTTTTCCTAGTGCATTTTGTAGTCAGTCCAAGGTCTGTATAGTCGGCTCCTCTGTGTCATCTCGCTGCTATTTGCAGGTTTGTTTTGTCTCATTCCTTTAAGGTCTTCTGTATATGGCGGTTACTGTTTGGCGCCTGGTAAATAATCCCTGGGCAAAATCAGATAAGGCTAAATATAAGTAGGTTTGTGAAGGATCGGAGGTATCCAAGACAGATCCTTAAGAGCCTGACCTTGGCCAGGCAAAGTGCACATTGATAAGGGCAGCATAATAATGCCCAATATATTGTAAATAATGTTGAAAGCACGATGTCTTTATGAATGTGTTGCAAATAAAGTCAACAATATCTTTATGAATATAAATAACATAATTTAAATATGAATATCTTTATTATTTCATTGTAAATACTGTCAAAAGTATATATCCTGTAATAATCTGACACTGATTCCATTTTATTGTTGGCTCTGGGGGATGAGCCCGAACTTCGATGTGGGCCCCGTTCCCCCAAAGCTATTGTCCACCAACCAATGTAAAACCCCTGGCATTGCTGCTGTGAAGGGTCTATTGTATATATCATGTTTGTATACAATAAAGATTATATATATATATATATATTCCTCTTGTGTATCTAGTAGATGTGACTCAAGATCCCGCGGTAGATAGTGAACTCTAGTTATTAGTCTGCATCTAAGGTCTTCGTATTGGGCACACGCAAACATAATGTGCACCCAGCTTTTTTGTTCCCCGCAAGTACAACGCGGATCCTCCACTATTCCCAATGCTGTAAGCTTTGCATTGAAAGCCCCGTACACAGGCTTCGTTGTGTAGAGTCCACTTGAATTGAGCCTTCTGAACACAGTCCGTTTGGCAATGGTTTCATATGTGACCGCAGCCACCTCAAGAGACATTTGATGATAGTTCATTGTAGGATTCCGCCTTGCTGTTAGAGCCAGATAGCCATCTGCTCTGGTTGCCGTAGTCCTCGTGTGACCTTGGCCAGCTCTTCTGATAATGGTTCCTATCTCCTAAAACTGCTTTCATAGTGCCGAGACGACACTGAATGACACATTAAGCCAACGTGCCACCTCCGCCTTGCGACTACCTGGTTTCAAGTCGTCCAACGGCCCGTCCTGCGATCTCAAAGATCATCTAAAGCAGTGCTACTGAAAGTGTCGTTCGCGGACAGGTGCCGGTCGCGAACTGTTTGTTACCGGTCCGCGACGAATTGGAAATTCATCGCGGACCAGTAACAAACGGTTACCGGACTGCGACAATTCGTCCGTTACCGGTCCGGGACGATTTGTGTTTCACAAAAGCACATGTCGTGACGGATTGAAAATAAAAGAAACTGGTCCTTCGCGACGGATTGAAAATAAAGGGAACTGGTCCGCGACGGATCGAAAATAAAGGGAACTGGTCCACAACAGATAGTTTGAGAAGCACTGATCTAAAGGACGATGACTTGTCATCCTGAGAACTGGAGATGTGGCTATCCTACTGAGCAAGCCAAAAAAACGAGAACGAAGTGGTGTGGTTGCAACCCTGTTTTTTTTTTAAGGCATGAATAATTTACGGCTCTGTAAGCTGGTAGATTGATTTCTATTGGATACTTGAAATTTGCATACCAGGATGCCTGTATGTCAGCTTTTTGCCTTTGACGACACTGTTCACAGTAAAATATTAAAAAAAGGAAGATTTTATTCTGTTAATTTTGTCGTGTAGTGTAGATTTATGACACTATCACAGGGTGTAGTCTGAAAATAAACAAGATGCTCGATGCAAGGCACAAATCATATACAGTGGCCCCCCAGAAGGGGGTCCATACATTAGGGAGTCAACTCAAACTATTATATTAGGCCACCCGAATATTTAAATCTATATGCAGTGCTGTGTGTCTTCTGTTTGTTAGTTGCGTGAGTTCTATCGTCGATTTGTTCGCTTTGCTGGACGAAAAACCCCAGTTTCTGGGGGGGGGGGAGCCTTATTGTCGACGCCTGCGATCGACTAACTCAGCCACGTAGTGAAAAAAGCCAATTAAAGTTCCTCGCGTCATCGACTGGATTCGAAGCTGGGCCCTGTTCACCCGATGTGGGGAGGACGGTGACGATACCACTGTGCTACCTGCGCAGACTACACTAGAGGGTCGTGTTGTGTGTGTGTGTGTGTGTGTGTTCTTATATCGAGGTGGCTCCTAAGCCTTAGCCCATCTCCACCTTTGTACTCTGTTATGGTGCAGAAACTCTGCATAATGGGCCTGAAAGGTGTCAGTGTATGTGTGCAATATTAATGTGTGTTGTTTTGTTTGTGTCAGGCTATTATGCCACCAGGGTGCAGCCAATGTATGGGCAGCTGCTGCCTGGTGCCCATCCCTAGCACCGGGCCTGGATCAACAGTCCTCCTGTACCGGTGTTATTACCACCCAAAATCTCGCACCCGCCAGAGGTGGGGCAATACTGGCGAGTGCCTGCAATCCCACTGCCAGGTTGCCCTTACCGGAGAGCCAGCAAAAAAGAAACTAGTAGTTATATACATTATGGTCTGAGTATTTCGAACAAACACTCCTCTTCTTAGGAGATAAGTAATTTTGGTCCCGAGTCACCAAGACCAACCACTCCAAGGCTAGGAGGATGTTCTAGCAAATCAACTGTAACAATTATATTAACATATTACATGATTTCCTAGTCTTAGTCTTTTTCATCACAGTTCAATTATTCTCAGTACATTTTCTTATTTTCAAATGAAGTCACAAGTTGATCTGTCCAGTTTGATTTCATTCAAGAAAGAAGTCAGTCCCAATAGTCTTCTCCGTTCTGTGTCAGCATAAGTCTTAAAACTCTTCTTCAGGTGGTTCTCTTCTAGTTGCTGAAGACTTCTAATTATTCTCTTTTTCCCGAGAGTCCTAACTTGTGTATGATTTGGAATTCCAATGACAGTCCATAGGTAAGAAAATGGAGTATTTTCACTTACAAAAGTTCTCATTGTGAAAAACACGTTTCATTAAGTTCATGTAGATTTCAAGTGTATGCGGTAGTTCATATCTATATGGTCACAGATCTAGATGTCACTTAAGACCACACAAGGTATAACTGCATAAGTTTCAGAAGAAGTTATGCTTGTAAACTAGGTTTCCATCTAATTAGTTTTTTCCTGAAATTAGTTTTTAATTTCAGGTATCACGCCCCAGAACCAATCAACATTCTTATGAGAATCCTATTAACACCCGAGGGTCCCTGTATATCCTCCCATTAGAGTTCTATCGAAGCATCCGATCTGCGACTTCCAACCAGCTGAGAACCTAAACAAATAATCTTAGTATATGTTTCTTTAATAATTCATCTGTACATCCTACATCTAATTTCCTCTAGGGTGAAGGTATCTTATTTCTAGTCTTCTTTTAAAAACAGTCACTGAAAATGTCTGTAAAGCATTAAAATTCCTACAGCTTTCTACCAAGGGACTTACGTTATATTCTGTCAGATCCAATACACTGTTAAACAACTCTAAACGTGGCTGAAGATACTGTGGGCAGTCAAATAAAACATGAGACCAAGTTTCCACACCCCCACAAGTGCAGTAAGGGTCTGGCTCAAGTCCACGTTCATGTAACTTGGCTCTGAGGGAGCCATGTCCCGTTAATAAGTACGTTGTATTCATCGAAGGAGGATTTATTTCCTTGGTGGCAGTAAAGTCCACTTTGGTTATAAATTTCCTCGTAACTATTCCATGTTTGCTGGCATTCCACCGATCCTGCCACACGGATGTCAGATGTTCCCAAATCTTTTCTTTTCTTGTTTGACCTCGTTCACTGGATCAGATGTTATTCCCATTAGTTCCGAAGCCAAACCTCTCCTAAGCCGACCTGTCATCCCCTTGAATACAATATACAGATCCAGGGGAAAGGTTCCTGCTAAGACTTGTAATGCGTTGTTTGATACAGTTCTAGGGGAATTTGAAACAGATAATAACATGGATCTTTGAAGAGAAATAAGTTTCATTTTCATTTTAACCGTTATGACTCTGTGATACCAAATGGTTGCAGCATATGAGACTATTGGCAGAAATATTGTTTTATAATATAAAAACAAGATCCTTTTACTAAGTCCCCATTCTTTCCTTGATATTCTTATTATTGACACTAGAGAGTCGAACAAAGTATCGAGAACCTGAACCTCTATCTGCCCATGAGGATCAAGAGGGACAGGAACGCCACTTGCATGGTTCGCATAGAATGCCAACTGAAGGCAGCTAGTCTAGGACGTTTCTAGCCACGGAACAAACAAAAGGGAAAAAAAAGGAAAATATCCTGTATTTTTAAATATAAACAAGAAAAAAAAATTGGCTATTTATGAAATAAAACAATCTCTATATAATCATAAACAAATAATGCACAACCAGGTACAATGCGCAAATCGGGTATACAGATGAAAACAGCCTATATTTGCGTTGTTGTATGATTTTAGGATCATCGGCGACTAAGGCCATATTGCTCCGTGTATGTTGTTTGTAAATTTCATGTGTTCTGAAGTCGATTTTCTGTTTTCTGGACGAAAAACCCGCTATATACAAGAACTCAACATTTTCATTTATCGCTTGGATTATCGATTTCAAGATAAGTGTCATTGTGAAAATGTTCAAAAGATGACAACATATGATTGTTTGAAGCAGAACCAGGGTTAGAAACCTTGGAAGGAATGATGAGAACGAATTTTATTTCCCTAGTTTCAGAGCTGTTCTAATGTTACTGGGAGTTTGGTCTATCTATATATATATAAACTCTTAGGTATGCTGCCCAAATTTTCCAACTCTTCTAATTGTTGCCAGCACCCGTTCATACGGTTCACCTCTCATGACCATCACATATCAGGCATTCTTTATTAATTTTTGTATTAACGTTTTTTGACTGAAGAAAGGCAACCTTCTGCTTGAAAGTTATCAATGTATGTTTATTTTATCTGTCTTCAATTTTAATAAACCGTTCTAAGTTTTAAGAAGTGTAAAAAAAGTGTAAATGGCCGACTAGTGTGTAAGAACTTTGATAAAATGTAGAAGAAATGCTAATGAAGAAAGATCAAATGTGGTCTTTCTTCCACATTGAAGAAAGAGAAACAAGATTGGAAATGAGAAGACGGGCGAAACGCCGTAGGACTAATCAAATAGAAGTACCGAATGCGAATAATCAACAAGCTGTAATTAATGTGGAAGAGCATGACATAGAAATTATGCGTTACAACTGTCAGTATTGCAATGCAAGATTTTGGGGACATGAGTTAAGCACATCGAATAAATACACTAAATGCTGTCATCACCCCAGGGGCTCACATCTGGTGAGTATGGGCTTGGCACACCCAGGTTCCTGATCTGGATATCATCATTCTTTTCTTTCTTGATGATTCCTTTCTACTTTTGACTCTCTCTCTCTCTCTCTCTCAGGGTAAATTTTTTTTGGCTGGTGCAGCATAAGTCTCAGGCTTCCTTGCACCATAGGGCTGCTAATAATAATAATAATAATAATAATAATAATAATAATAATAATAATAATAATAATAATAATAATAATAATAACAATAATGATACAATACAATACAATACAATAATAATAATAATAATAATAATAATAATAATAATAATAGAAAGGTTTTACTTGACCCACTGTCTGAGACACCTATTCTATTACGAGAGCTGCTTACAGGGATACACCACATGAAGCAAATAACTACAGAGAACATATACGAGAGTATAACTCAGCAATGGCGTTCGCATCAATGGGCGCAGAAATTAAATCACAGCCTGGAAATGGTCCATACTGTTTTATAATACACATCCAGATTTACCATTTGGCCTCACCGCTATATCCAAACGAGGCAAATAAGCCAGGATATGGACAACTTTATATTTTCGATTCTGCTGAAGCAACAACAAAACGCCTTGAAAAACAATCAAACCAAGGGTGTATGGCAGAAATAATTCAACAATTGGACGAGATGGTTAAGAGACGATATAATGCACACTACATCCAAAACGGAGGTTGCTGCAATATTTGTTGGAGAAGACGGGGAACCACCTGCAAATAGAGATATATGCATATATCACACAATTTGCTGTATAATTATACCACCGCTAAACAAGAATGGTGAAGACTAAAGGATCTAGATTAAACTATTTACGCCATAATCAGAAAGATGGCTATGTTACGTCGGGTACATCTAGTTTTTCTATAACTGCAAAAGTTAAACACCTACCTAGTTTTGAAATGGCTTTTCAGAATTAGGTAAACGCTCTTTTACGACTACATACAGCAACGTAGTTATTTCAGCCTGACTTCGTTCTTCTGGACAGGACAAAGTTTGACTTAAGCTTGGCAAAACTTCAATTCAGTCACCTAATTACTTCATCTTTTCCTTGCCTTTCGGCAGAAATATGGTTATCATTAAAATAAGTGAAACATGATGGAAGAAAGCATGCTTATACCGTATCGGCCAAAAAAAAAAAAAAAAATCCACATCATATGCCTCTCTCTCCCTACTAATAATTTTATAGCTCTTCATTGAATTTATTCAAACTACCCACTTCCATAACACCAGATGAAAGTTTGTTACAACAATCAACTACCTGCTTGTTGAGGTCAAAGTTTCGAACATCTAATCCTACAACCATCCTCAATTCAAAAGTATACTCCCTCATATGAGTATAAGTGAAGTCTGGACAACAGGAAACAGGAAGGATGTCATTAGCATTTAGATTATTAAATCAATTCAAGGCTATTTTTAAACATCTCAGTTAGATCTTTAGAGTCATTTTTCCAGGCATCTCAATCAGATCTTCTCGCAAGTGTCTAATCTCCAAATGCTGCAATTTGAAGAACTGATGACTTTTTTTTTTTTAGTAAGATCATTTGTTTCTCTCATTAATATGGTTCCCGTTCCCCGAACCTGTTACAACAGATCCACATCCTTCCTAATATGGATTCTAGACCCGGAGACAGTACTTCAGATGTAGTGCAACCATTGCCTTATATAACGGGATAATCACCTTCTTGTCGGTGCTGGAAATATTTCTGTATATCATTGAAAAAACCCCATGATCTGTTCTAGCAGCCTGTCTGCATTGCTTAAAGAATTTCGTGTTACCCTACGTGTTGCCACCCAGTTGTATGTTATTCTGGATTACATTACCCATTTTGCAATACCTTTCATTTGCCAATCTTAAACTTTATTTTCCACGTCTCAGACCATTTCCCTAATTTTTCTAGACCATTTTGTGGCATGCACTGATTACTGTCATTAACCACATTGCCAACATTCGTATCATCTGCGAACTAAGATATTAAGCTCCATTGGGAACTCCACTGTTAATAGTAGTCGAAGAACAGCAGTGCCCATTGATAACCACTCTGTCTTCTCCCACTCGCAAATACCTTATCCATAAAGCCACAGTGCTCCAAGCTATACAAAGACACCATAGAGGTAAATCTTCCATTTCTAAACTAATTTACTTATAACGTAAAACGTATTGAGCCATTGCTGCTCTGTTAACTATTAATCAATATTTTACTTACAACGATAACCGTAGGCTGACTATCTATGGTTTTCATGTTTTTAACAAGTTAAAAAACATGCAAACTATTTCTCAAACAGGGAGCTTGTCTATGGTCGTCGTCGTGTGGCAGCCATTAAAAATGAACGTTCGTGGCTATAAGTGGAAAGATAGATCCTTACAGCATGGCAATTTGTTCAGAGCTTCAGGATCTATAGAAGTTTTTTGTCCAGGTATACTGCCCATAAATTCTTTTCGCGAGAGGGAATTTTTTTTATGTATGACGTCTCATTGTCTGCGAACTTTTCACTCCTATACGCAAAACGATCTATCTGAATTGGTGCCAGCAGCATGGAGACGGGAGGAGGATCTAATGAGTCGATAGCTAACAAGGCCTAGAGCGACTTGCATGAGAAGTCCTTCTTCTGTGAGTATCACGGACCTCGGTGCAAAATGCATGACGAGCTCCCTTTGTGTTTGTAATGTGTTTATGACTTGTTGCTTTCACTTCTTGTAGCTTTGTTGCTGTCACTTCTATATGTGGTAACTCACATGTCCACATACAGAAGTCAAAAAGCAACAAGTCAATTGTAACATATAATAAAATAAAAAATAATGTAAATATAATATATAAAAAATGTGCACACTAGGACCACCGTGAATATTAGTTCATCTGCCCAAGTGTATTATGTTCGTGAATTGCGTGTGTTCTCTGATCGATTTGACTGTTTTGCTGGACGAAAAACAGAGTTTCGAGGGGGAACCTTGCTATCTATGTCTGAGACAGACTAACACAGCCATGGATTGAAAAAGATCCTATAAAAGTTCCTCGGGGATTCGATCCCGCGCCTTTCCCACCCCGGTGTGGGACAGATGGCAGACAAAAAAATCATTGTAAATAAGTGAAAAACAAAAAAACAAAAAAAAAAAAAAAAAAAACCGAAAACATATAACTAGATAAAAACAATAAAATAAAATTTTTTTTATTATTTTAACTTTGTAGAATTTTTTACTAATTATTAAAAATGCATTAATTACTTACAAAATTCTCCGCCCAACCATTCTCGTCGGGCCAAGCTGAGAGGGATGAGACATGGTGCTCTTCATTGATGAGCCGATATATAGCTTCCAATCGGAATGTCAACGCAGTTTCACGTATGGGGAACAGAAAACCAGGTTCCGTGGAATCTGCGTTTCTATTCGTCGACAAATAATATAGAACAATTAGAGACAACACTATTGTAGTCGAATAGTAGTAAAAGGTGACTTTTTTTTTTTTTTTCGGAACATCGGTGACTAAGGCTATATTGCTCCATGTATTCTGTCTGTAAACTGTGTTCTATAGTCGATTTTCTTTTTGCTGGACGAAAAACCCGAGTTTCCGGGAGAGAAAAAAACCATGGTTCCCTTCGGCTGAGATCGACTAACTCAGCCACGTTGTGAAAAAGGCCCATAAAAATCCTCATTTCATCGATGGTTGTCGAACTCTGTTCTTTTCCACCCGTGGTAGGGAAATTGGCGATTCTATCAAACATGCCGCCCACTGGGTCGTGCATTTTGTGCAATGCACTCTAATGTGTTGTAATGTGTACAATTAAACTCACTGCGCAGACAGTGCCACCTGCACTGTCTGCGCAGGTAGCACAATAGTGTCGTCACCGTCCTCCACACACCGGATGGAAAAGGCCCAGGTTCGAATCCCGTTGATGACACGAGGAACTTTAATGAACTTTTTTCACCCCGTGTCTGAGTTAGTCGGTCTCAGGCGTAGATAGTAAGGTTCCTTCCCCCAGAAACTGGGTTTTTTCGCCCAGCAAAACAGGCAAATCGACCAGAGAACATACGCAATTTACAGACAAAATACATATATGGGTATATGTAATCAATTATGGGTCGCTAATATATAATTAGGTATATGGACATTCTTGATAATTCTGTTCCTAAAATGTGATAGCTGCGTGGAGCAGTTCTCTTTTCTGTTTCAGGATAGCAATGCATCATATCATACTGAACATCCTGTACTGACTTGGTTAGAAGACATCTGAAGAAACTTCTTTGGCCTGCTGAAAGTATCGATCTAAACCACCTTTGGAATGAACTCGAATGTCGGCTTCAGGCCAAGACAGCACGTCCTAATCAATAGCTGAGTTTCTAGCTGTGTTGAAGGAGAATTTGATAAAAATACGCCAAAATCCCTCACCCAACCTCTTGTTTTCAACGATGGTTCGGAGTCTACATAGGAGGATTCAGTGTGTAATATACAAGGGGGGACACGTTTATAATTACTGTGTCGATCAAAGTTGCCATTTGTCACTCTGGAGGAATTTCTAAAGGGCTCTTTAATCAGGCTTGTATTTTGGCAATCTCCAACGGAGGGAGGAACATACACACATAATGCACAAGAGCTCAATATGGCTTAATTCGCAAATGCTCCAAAACACCACAACCGCCACCAACAACACCTACAGTAAAAATTCTATGAAACATGCAAATGTCCGGTTGCTTTTAGCATTATAGTGTATACATGCTCTTTAAACCAGTTAAACCTTAAAATTTATTTGTATTTTTATTAATACCTAAATATTTTTATGGACTTTAAATTGGGAATCTTTACAAATTCATGCACATTAGGCATTGCATGTAAAATACTCTGTGACATACACATAGAGTTTAAAAATATACACAAAGTGTTTCAAAAATTTACTGACGAATTTCAAAGGTGAACTCTTCACACGAAAACAAGAAAACGTTTGTGAACTTTTATTCCATTTCGCAAAATATCCAAGCTAGGACATTCAAACAGTAAATACGCGACTAATGGGAACTCATAGGTACGTATGCATGTACATATCTGTTCTGTTAAGCACCAAAGCAACTATAAAACAGGAAGCATCAATGTATTCTGTCTATATATTGCGAATATTCTATATTCAATTTACCTGTTTTTGTTGTAGGGTTTTACAAGCATTAGTAACTTAGACCATATTGAGCCATATACAAATTTGTATATTATGTTTGAAAATTGAGTGTGTTCTGTGGTCTATTCGTCTGTATATTGGAAAAACCCAAGTTTCCGGGAGAGAAAACCTTGCTACTCTCGTCTGAGATCAACTAACTCAGCCAAGTTGTGAAAAGAGCTCATAAAAATTCCTCGCGTCATAGACGGAGTTCGAATCCAGACCTTTTCTTCACGTAGGATGGTGATTATATCAGCTACACTACCCGCGAGGGCTACTCATAGACTGAACAATGAGTTCATTCATTAGTCCATATAATTAAGAATTAGACTGAAATTGTTTGCTCAGGTATTCTGTCTTCTTGTATTTACAACTTATGTCTAATAAAGCCACCATAACGAGATGGAAAAGTACCCTTTTGAAGAAAATACTGATATGCATATAAGGCAGTGAATACAACATTAGAGCATTTTGAAAACTGTATCACAATCTTTTCTCATGTGACAACAATCACCATTCACTTTTTTGCCATCTTTGGGAAAATTGATCGATGGCTTTGAGAAACTGGTGTGTATAGTACACTCAAGACCCATTAGCATGATAAGAATGGAAGAGGAAGTATAAGTTTAGTTCTAAGAATAGAAGAGAAGTATGGGCACATTAAGAAAAAAAATGTGCCGGTCTTGGTCCCGGGACAATATATGTGGACATAGATAAATCACAAGGTCTTGTCCCACCAGTGCCACAAAAATACAGAGACCATTATAAATAATAATACTTTATATGTGTTTTGGAGAAACAAATACAATACCAATTATCGTAAAGAAGGCAGGTTTTTAATCAAAAGCGATGCATTTCAATAGTATAAAACAACAACAATAAAAAAACACACCTAACAATTTAAACAAAAGAACAGGAAATAAGGGGATTTTAGTATAAGAAGTGATCTGATAACTAGAAATTAAATCTAGAATTAAATCATGTCAGAATTAATGATATACAGCAGCAGCAAGAATTAGACTGAAATTAAAATAGCAAAGTACATAAATTACACAAATATGAATACATACAGTTAAATCATGAATTTTACAAAGCTGCCTGTACAAAAACATCAACTTTTTGCTCTGGCATATTGACTACTACAAAACAGTTATAATGAAGTTTTCAACTTCTCTGGTGACGGTGCCATATTGGTAATGAACTGAATTTTCTCCTGGAACTCAAAGAAACCTTTTGTGCAACTTACAGATAAAATCACTTACACTTGATGTCCTTAATTATCTGTGCAAATACTAAATAACAAACAGAAATGTATTTATTACTTAAATACATGGAAATCATATTTTAAATCTATGCATTTGTAAAGGCATTTCAATTATTTATAGCACTGTTCACTTCTTCCTTGTTAGTAACAATCAAATCACAGTGAAAATGTATTCTTGTGATGAAAAAAAAAATATTAACAACAGTATTATTGTAAACCGAAAATAGATCAAAAGCTAATAGAACTGAAGACCAATCAGAGGATAATTAGCTGCCTCACCTATAAAAATAAAAGGTTAGGTAAGTTATGCTTAGGATATTATTACTAAGCTATTTTTTATGTGCATGTTTTACTAAACTTTAACCGTCATAGTCTATGGCATCTGCAACGAGTGCAAGTTACTAGGTTATTAGATTTTTCACTTTTATGGAAAATGAAAATCCTCTTGCAGTCAAACTGGAACGGTACTCGTATAAATTTATTTTCATTAAAATCATCGTGTGGAAAAGACCTGGCTTCAAATTCCCATCAAGGCAGAATGAGTTATCAATCTCGAGGTGCAGGTTACGTGGTTCCTCCGCAAAAAAATTTATACAGAAAAATAGGAAAGACTACCATAGCTTACACAATTTACAAGCGGAGTGCAGCAATGCCTCATAGCTTTAGTTGCTTTCTTTTTAGCAAAAAAATATAAGTAAAGGGTTCGTTATATGGGATGATAATACTTTTAAAATATATCCAAGCATTTATCGTCTGGGCTGGGTTGTTTAAAATGTTTTCCAAGGAAACCAAGGTGACGAAGCATTAGTGTACTGTGCCATGTACTTTGGGTGTAGACTGCACACAAAGTACTGTGCCATGTACTTTGTGTGGAGTCTACAGTCAGTTCAACCTTTGCGACAAGAAAAACCATGCAACCCTCAATCCCAACTCCCTCTCCTCCTATGCGAAGCTATAGCGACAACGGTTGGAGTCACAGTATTGGTCGCGAGGACAACAAACTGTAAATCTGGCAAGATACAAAATTAAACGCATGTGGTGTGGAAATATGGCCAGAGTAGGCGTCTCATAACGACAAATTAGTGCTGGTTATGGAGACAGGAGGAGAGCCATATTGGCATCTTTCTACGAACCTTCAAAGACCAACGCGAATGTGAGATCCGATGTGGTTTCGCCCCTCGTGGCTGGTGTGCTAACAAGTTTAAATCCTAGTGTATTTAGAGCAAAACTCGCTCTTTTCTTGCGGTTCTACAGAGTATTTGGGAGATTAAAATCCTCAGACAGGAGGTGTATTAGTGATGAATGGAGATGGTTAAGCAGCCAGTTGAAGAGTTTATTAACCACTTGTGTGTCTAGCACTGGTGGGATAGATACGCGACAATATCGAGGGAGTTGTTCTGGTTGTTGTTATTGTTGTTTTTTAATTTTTAATGTGTGTGACTAGAACTGCTTAGAAAGAATAAGACTGAATGGAGGATAGAAAATACTTGAGTTTTTTTTTTCTATACGTACACACCATCTGATACCCTGCAGGCCAAGTGGAAGTGGTTATTTCTTCCTTGGGGTTAAGCCAGGTTTCTACGAAGCAAACCAAGTTTTAGGTTTCTTGAACTGGACAGCAAGCGCTCATCAACGTCATTAAGTTTATTTCTCATGGATCGTTCATTTTGAAACAGGACTTGGAAGGAAGCTGTTCTCTTTACTGTTGCTAGGGGTGCACAAGGCCTATCACGTCTATGATGCCTGGCTGGTGTTCGATCTGTTGAAATCATGACAGGAACCGTGAACTTTGGGGACAGAAATGATGGCGATTGTGGGTAATTTCTAATATGATCATTTTCGATCACAGTTAGGAGACCCTCATCCATTGTATCAAGGGCGAAATATGGAATTTCCCTGTTTCCTCTACGGGAGTTCCCACGTAGAACAGTTAGGTTGTTGGTGGGAAATAGAGTTACGCCGTATAGTCAGAGTCAACTGTTGTGGACATATCTCAGGAATCTCTAAGGTCATTACTTATTTTCTGCTTCGTGATTCATAAAATAGTCTGATGATGATACCAAGGCGCACGTTTCAATCCTTTCAAACTGACTTCTATCACAATAGATGCTTAAAGAAGCATACGGCGTACTTCGAGTGTTTAATCTCTGAACATTTAAGGTCAGATGAAAATTTCTCATAAAGTACATCAGTGACGAGTTGCGTTGTCGTGTCTGGGGCCAAACGTGAGACAAATAAATTTTTTGAAGGGGGGGGGAGTCCGTATGATGAACCAACATGTCTCAAAGGCCGAAGCCTCAAGACCATGCCGTGCCCGTCTAAATGTTTCTCTTTCTGTTAAAACTGTCTCGACTTCGTATTGCAATCTGTAGTTTGTATATTTCCCGGTTTGGCATCCACCACCATGTTTGTAGCAGGCCTGCAAGTGGTTCGGTCTTGTTTAGGGCTAACTTCTTGGGTGCAGTTCAAGGGTGTTTGATCTGGCATTTTTATCTGTGTACTGATCAGGAATGACTTTGTCAGGAGGCACATTAGCATCAATTTTTTTGGTATTTGGTATGTTGAGGGTCTAACGGTTCCTGGGCTTTCTCCCATCTCCGCGTATGTTCTCTGTATCGGTCAAGAGATTTAAAAGTGTGTGGGATATGTACTATGTAGTATGTTGTGCCCATTGTTCATCTGGCCTGTTATCAGCCGGGCCCTTAGTGGGGCCCGACGTTACCAATACCAGCCACGGGGAGGCCGGCGGGGTGTTACCAGTGATTGAATCAGTACTCTGGCAGGTCCTGCCACCTACTTTCCTGGGAGATCAGTGGCTAGGACCAAAATAAATAAAATAAAAATTAGAAAAATAAACAGTCGTGAGGATGTTTTATTCCGAATTTGGGGTTTTAATTTAGGACCACTGTTTGGGATTTTACACTGAAGGGTTTGATAAAGCTTAATTGTGTTGGGCAAGAATTTTGGTGTGGCTTAAAATTTTGATGTACGGCTAATCGCTGTGTGGGATGACAGATTTGGGTGGGGAGGCAGAAGGCTGGGGGGAATAGGAAGCAGAGGGGTCGATAGGGAAGGTGACCCCCCGTGTTTCAGTGGGGCATGTCCATACCTCTCCAGAGGGAAATAGGGTTGGCAAGGGGGAAGGGAGCGCATGTCTCTCCCCCCGCCAGGGATTAGGGTTTTAAAGAGTTCTCACAGGTGCGAGATTTGATAGTCAGATGGCACTCTAATTCTGATGTCATTCCAGTTTTTATCATTTTCAGGAACTTCATCGTTGTGGCGCGTTTGTATCAAGTCCGAGGTGGTCGGTCCGCAGGATTCTTGCTTTGGGCTCTCCCAGGAGGAGTAGCCCTGCCCAGGTCTCTTGCGGCTCAAATGGCGTGTCTATTTCTTCATGCTGGGACTTTATTCTTTTGCTCTTGCTTTGACTCTTCTGTGTTTCTCCTTTATTTTTTGTTCGTTCATGACATTTGGTTTGTAATATAGCTATTGGATGTTATTATCCTCCCGAGGATCAGGTTGCATTGTGATAATTGTTTTCCCTCTTGTGAATAATTGTGTTGCGAAGTCAGTTAGTTCCGTGTACTCTTCCTGAGTGTCCAATAGTCAGGACTCTTGGTGGATTGGGTTATACTGAATTATTAGAATAAGATTTGCTCTTATATCTTCATAAAAGTTGTCGCAGTCATGCATGACGTGACTCCAAGTCTCTGGTTCTTCACATAGACAATTTCTGTCTTCTATTACGCCCATTGTGTTTAGTTTATCTTTGAACGGGCCATGGCCTGTTAATAAGTAGGTAGTGTTGAGGCCCGGGTAGATCCTTGCTGGTGCCATTGGGTACAATTTTGTTACTAGAGGAAGAAATTTGTGTGGGGAAATTTGGTGGTGTCATTCCAGCTTGTCTGCCAAATGTGAGTTAGGTGTGCATCAATTCTTTTTTGTTCCTGCTTCCAATCATTGGTAATATTGAGGGTTAAGCCGTCAGTTGTGATTGGTATTGCATTTTTGTAATAATGCATTAATCCAGTTCGTACTACCTCTACGTCGAGGGGCAGTGCACCAACAATGACCTGAAACGCCACCGTACTAGTTGTACTGCTTGCCCTAGTAATGGTTAGTAATATGTTCCTTTGTATTGTTTCTAGTATTTTCCCATTTGTTGCTGTACTGGTCTTCGTCATCCATACGGGTGAGCCGTAGATAATTTCCGGTATAAATAAGGCTTTATAATATAAGGAAAGGGTCCTCTTGTTTAGCCCCCAGTCCTTTCGCGTTATTCTTAGAATGAGTCCTGTGTATTTGCGTATTTTCTTCCTCAAGTAATTTAGATGGGGTTTAAATGAGAGATTGCTATCCCTAAGTACTTTATCTGGTTGGTTAGTCTGACCTTCTATTTTGATTTGTGGCGACCTGTTTAATTTAAGCTTTCCTCTAAGAAGGACAGAGCTGGTCTTTTTCGGTGCAATTTTTAGATTGTTTAATTTGGCCCACTCCAGTAGGGTTTGGAGTGCTTTGTTTGCTTGCTTTTCCAGGTTTGCTCTTGAGTCCGCTGCTGTGGATAAGATCAAATCATCAGCAAGGGCCTGTGCCTCCACGTCGCCCAGGTGCTTGCAGAGAAAGTAATCTAGGACAATGTTCCACAAAAGCACCAATTGTTTCCATAGACAGGTTTAGCTTAAGCATGTTTATATATGATTTACCTCCCTTGGGAGAGGTTGTTCAATGACGTCTCCTATTTCGCTGCTAGGTTGATATATAGTAACGGGCCGTGTGTTCACAACTGCATCTTTTGGTTTTTTGCCCTCTTCAACATCAGAGCTAGCCGTCGCGAGGGATACACGGGCAACAAATTTCTCTTTACATCCATTAGGTACAGCGTCATGATCTTCGCTTATTGGATTGAGGTCTGAGGCACATGCAGGAATGATTGGTAAGCGGGTGGCTAAAAGTTGGCAGAAGTTTATAACCTTTTGGCTAATATGGGTATGCATCAAAAACTAAAAAAAAAAAAAAAAAATGTTTTAGATTTCTTTATAAGTGATTATTTTTCTCCTCTAGCTAAATGCTGCGGCCAACGGTTATCACTATAGTGATTTTATACCTGATCAATGTTGCAGACTGTGAAATAAATCTACCAGTAGACATTTTAGACTATAATTATCTGGAAGAAGCAGAAGCAGAAGCAGAAGCAGAAGCAGAAGCAAAAAAGAAAGTAGAAGGTCTAGATCTTTTTTGCAACCCTTCCTGTGAGTAGCTTAAACATTTTTTGAAATTATTATTTATTTAATCAGTAATATTCTGTAGTCCCAAATAAAGACATATTTAAGGTTGATGAATGGTCCGCCGTCCCGGACCCAGAAAGCTGGGATGCCAGACGAGTAAAGAAGAATTATAAAAAATAAATTAAAATCATTATTATGTCAGCTTTTCAGAAAAAATGCTTCTTTTCCTCAATTAAAATTAAGGCAATATAGATTAAAATTTGAAAATAATGATAATTACTTATCTTATTATACAATCATGATATAAGTAGTTTGGCAAAGAGAGACTCCAATAATCACAGTTATTCTAGGATCACCCCATAACTCTAGATATGTTACTGCTTTCCCTCATGAAGTCTTACACTTACCAAGTCTGACTAGCTGTATGGCAAGAGTTTATCTTCATTTCTGAGATGTGTGTGTTAGGCGCACATATTATGTCAATAAATTGCACGTATTCTGTTGTTTATTTTGCATGATTACTGGACAAAAAAATTCGAAGTTTTGAGCCGAAAAAACTGTGGAACCCTTTCCTGAGGCCGAATAATTCAGCCACGTTATGAAAAGCTTTTAAAAATTCCTAGAACCATTGACGAATTAGCCAGGAGGAATCCAAGTGCAAAGCATATAGAATTTCAAAGAGGAATATTATACAGTAGACTGTCGAAATAATGGCACCCCAAATAACGGAACATTCGAGCTAATGCCACATTGAGATCGGACGTTTACATACAGTGCAGATGTCTTGCAGAGCCAAAAAAAAAAAAAAAAAAAAAAAAGGAAAAAGAAAACAGCAAGTCACGTGATTAGTGTATTTGTTTACGTTCGCCATTTTGAAAGTGAATTCAGTACTGATATCACGGATTATACCGCACCGCTGTTCTACAATTATTTTAAATTAAAAACTCCTCACTATGGCTCTTAAAGTTAATAAATCTCATACAGAGAAGAAAAGAAGAACAAATTTAAACAAGCTTAGTGAAAAACTTGATATAATAAAGAAAATAGAAAGGGGCATAAGCAAGAGTATATTAATGGCAGAACATAATATTGGAATGTCAACGCGTTTATGTTTTTTATGTGCAGTTAATAAAATTGCATTCTTAATCTCTCTATTTCTTATTTAGCTTCATTATTTCTGCATTAAATATATTAAAAATAAAACTTTCTAGATAACGGAAAAATCGAAATAGCGGCACCTTGAATACCTGAAGGTGCCGTTATTCTGAAAGTCTACTGTATTAGTCTTTTTTATTTTTATTTATTTTATTTTGGTAGTTGTTGGCGCATCGGCTTCTGTGGCCATAGTGCACCTCCCCAGGTTTTTGCAGTACTTTGATCCAAGCCCGAGGCGGGATACGAACCCGCGACCTTTGGGTTGTCAGGCAGGCACTTTACCCACCTGGCTAGCCCGGTCGGCACTGTATTAGTCATTTGTTGATATGTTGTCATTGCGTCTTATGGCAATCTATCCAGACTTTCCAAAGTTCAGTTGTTGCCGACGTTGTAAAAAGTTATAAAGAATGTGTGCGTGATAGAACAGTTAAGGAATGATCCGGTTGGCAAAGAAGAGTTACGATGAGGAACTTAGATACCTGAAGAGAGTGCGTACTAGTGGTCTCTGTACCAAATAGTAAAGCCAAACGTCTAAATAACAGGAGTGGCCTAGAAGTCCTCGTGATGGGTCAAGTTTCTATATATCATACGAGTATATTTTACTAGCAAAAAAAATAATAATTTTTTCTCTCTCTCTACCCCACCTACTCTATTCAGGAGCCAAATCTAACGATAATGAAAGCCGAAAGTCAAACGAAATACTCGATTTTGTTGGTGTTGTTGTGCATCGTTCTGGAAGATGGAATAAAGTGCTCTGAAATGAATACTCGCATCCCACACTTTTCAGTTGGGACTCAAGTGTGGGTTTGAGAAATACTCGAAGAACTCTACATGCAAGATTTCATCATCCTAACAATAATTTTGGAGCCCAGGGGAGTTGTTAATGGGATACCTCTTGGTTTTTAGAGAGCCATACATTTATCAAATGTTAACTACAATGCGCTATTAAGTAGTATTGGTTTAAAATAAAGAAAATGTCATATTAGGACCACCCAAAATCGAACGTAAATCCATGTGTAATATTTAAAAAGCGCGCAATTTGTGTCAGAATAAAATATTAGCAATTTTAACGGGAATGTCAACATTAATGTTCGCCTCTAATTGATTCTGACATTCAGATTCTTTGATTAATTACGAATGATTTACTCGACCTTGTTATTAGCAATGACCATTTCGAAAATCTTTTTCGAAGTTTATAAGTGTTAAACTTCCAGAAAATCTTTTTCTGGAAGTTTAACAACTAGAAAGCTTTGAAAACTGGAATCTTAATTTGAAATAAAAGTTATCAAGTTGACCAGGGTTACAGCTCAATTCAAAGAATTGCTCATTAAATTCCAAGGCGCTGCAATTTACAGTTTCAGGAATTTATCTCACATAGTATTAGACATAGAAGGTTTATAATCTATGTTTTTTCTGTCATGGTATTGTTCAGATACTTGAATTAGATGTAAAAACTAGGTAAAGTATTATCCTTTCGAGTTCTAACTTTAAATTTTGTTGGAGAAGGCCTAATCGGATTGTTTACAGCTTTCGTTGAGGCAGCCAAGGTCATCAAGTTTCATGGCCTTGGTTGCCTCAGCGAAAACCGAGTTTTAGAGAAAGGAAAAATAAAAAAAAAAAAAAAAAACATGATCTTACCTCACTCATCGTTCATACTGACCTAGTAATTCGGCCACAGTGTAAACAAAAAATGTCTCTCCACTCCCAAATTTTTTTATAAACTTCGTTTATGGATACTTATAAAGTTGTTATTTGTAATCGGTTTAGTTTTATATTTAAAACGAATTAATCGATTTTATTTGTAAATAAACATGTATATACACACGAGTATAAAAATTCTACCCCTGTGATGTTCACTTCTTCCATCATACTTAGTAGTTGCGTGGGGAAGCCAGCTTTACAGGGGCAGTCACTCTTGTATAACATGGATAATTTGAATTGCAACTGTTCCACGAAAGGCATAATACTTTTGTTTGAGAACAAATTTGTTATGCCCTTCGTGGAACAGTTGCAATTTGTTCTCAAACAAAAGTAAGTATATTTGTAGTTGTACTGAATTAGTTCAATCACTCACTATTTCAAGAGATATATTTCCTTGGGCACTAAAAACACAAATAATCTACACAGTTCAATCAGAACAAAAACATGTACCGGTAAATGATCTCTCTGCCTTTATTAGTGGACTCCTAATTGGCTGCATTTAGTTTCTTGTCCAGTCTCTAGTTCAAGACAAGACCAGCATACTACAAGTAGTTAAGCTCCTCTGGAGTAATGTATCGGAAAAAAGTTGTTAAGGGTGATGTCTAGTAACCCAACAACAATAACAACAAATGCTGACGAATGCATGACAGTCAATGTTGCTGTTATTGGTTTTTAGGAGTATCAGCGACTTAAACCATATTACCCCGTTGTGTATTATGCCTATACAGGTGTCTCAAAAACATTGGCACAAACGTTTAAGGGAGGTAGGTAACTTCTAAAGGAATGTGAATCGCATAGAAACCCATAACCGGAAACGTCACGGGAAAGTAGTAGCAGAGGCACAAGAAAGAGAAATGACACAAGACAGTAATTAGTGGCAAACATTTATTTGACATAAAATATTAACAATAGAGTGCGAGATGGATGCATTTCATGATGTTACAACAGATGCTCGAAGGTTCCACCATGAGACGCGATACATGCGTGACACCGACGCAGCATGGATTGGCGGACACGGTCGAACACACCTGGAGTTTCTTTGACAATAGCAGCAGCGCAGACGAGTCTCGCCACGAGATCCATTTCCGTCTCCATAGGTGATTCATACACGATAGATATGAGGCCCCCCCACAGAAAGAAATCGAGGCTCGATAAATCAGATGAGTGGGGGCCAGGCAACGGGTCCATCACGGCCAATCCATCGACGCCCAAAACGCTTGTTCAAATGGTCACGAACACACCTTCCATGGCGCCTCCGTAGCCAGGTGGGAAGGAGCAGCAGTGCGCAGCACACGCTTCTTGATTATACCGAGGTTCGAGCCCGTCACCACCAAATACGGAGGATGCGAAAAGGTTAAGGAATAACCACCGCATATCCCGGAGCAATATGGCCTTAGTTGCTAATGCTCCTAAAAACCAACCAAACAAACAAACAACAACACACCTTCCATAATGGGCAGGCGCCCCGTCATGTTGAAACCAAATGTAGCGTCTCACATTTGCTGGAACATTGTCAAGTAACCCTGGTAAAACTTGTTCAAGAAAGATCCGATATTTAGCGGAGTTCATGCGGGATGATAACAGGTATGGGCCGACTAAGCAGTCACCGACCATACCTGCCCACACATTTATTGCGAAGCGATGTTGTGCCGCATGGGGGCATACACCGTGTGGACCCTCTGCTAATCCATACACTAGGTGCATGTCTGCTAGCTAGCTCACAGTTCGTATATCGATGATGCATGTTCTTCGTGCGGCGACTACTGCTTGAATGAGTAAACCAGAAATTTTCCCTCTCGCGAACTGATGAACAGCGCCGTGTACCGACTTACGGTGACGTTTCCTATGCGATTCACATTCCTTTAGATGTTACCTACCTCCCCTAAACGTTTGTACCAATATTTTTGAGACACCCTGTATACCTGCATGTTCGCAGGTTGATTTGCATGCTGTGGCGATTGAAGAAGCCTTTAGAAATTCCTCCGGTCTACGAAGGAACTAGAATCCAGACCTCTCCAAACGAGTGACAAGTGGTGAAACCAGTATGCTGTCACGGAGGACTGATTTTTGATGAACAAAGACATTCACAATGGCAGTTTGCTATAATAAAGGGATTTCAGAAATGGATAGAATGAGTGATGTGGCAAAGTCGTCAAGGAGGACTATATACTGTTTCGAAAAAAAAAAAAATATATATATATATTTAAATCGATAGTTTCGATTAATAAAAAGATTTTAGCAATGGAAGGAAGTAATTTCATGAGATGTGTTTTTTACTAATAAATTTCAGTGCCAGCCGAGAGCAATGGAGATTTTGGCGAGTAACCAGTTTCAGGTGGTAGATGACTTTCATCAACCGGTGAAATACCACCACTTTGCTTATTGGAGGTTTGAAGTGGTGAAAGCCATGTTTAGTCTCTAAAGCAAAGTTTTCGGCATCCCCCTCCTTCCATTCTTCTCCTTCAACCCATGCACGGTACTAAGTGCTATAGGTTTTGATACCTTTCGTGAGGGTTTTTCGGGTTTTCATAAAAAAAAAAACCGTGCAATTTTGATTCATTTTTGTTTAAAAAAAAGGTGCCCATATTTAAATGTACAATGGATTCTAATGTTAAAAAGTTAACTTTGGTTGCACCTATTATTTACTGATAATAAAATTCTATATATTGTGCTTGTATACTATATGTATTCCATGGTCGTTTATTTTGTTCTGCATCGAAAAATCCAAGTTTTCAGGGGCAGAGGTGGAAAGTCTATACAAGTTACCTCCATCAGAATAAGCAGTTCTTTCATTTCTCAACTTCTCAACTGGCGACGAGAATCGAACCTATATCTATATGACTTTTGTGATTAATAGAAGTGAAAAGTAAATAATAAATTAACTTTTTGCCAATTAATTAACTATTAATATGTAAAGTAATTGTGTTCATTCACCACACCGTAATATTCACTTATCCTTCGTACTACTTTACTTATTTCCTCCTTTGGATTTTAATAACAATTAAACAGCAAGTAATTTTATAATATTCATAATTCATTATTTACTATCCATACGAAGACTGCACCGAGAATTTATTTTATGCGTATCTACACGTTGTACCTTCATTCTTCCACAAAACAGAATTTTCAGCTTTAGCTAATTACAGTATGTGAATAAATCACGATACTGTATTTACGAAAAAAAGTTGGTGGTTGGATTTCCATTCGTATAGTTTTAATGAAATTTGGAATGACTTAACAAAAGTTTAGAATTGAATTAAATATAAAATTTCATGAAGACCTGATAATTAGAAGTCGAGTATTACATGAGAACTGACGGATATGCTAAAGTTAATAAACGCCTTGTGCATTTGCGAATGCCCAAAAATGTTGTTATCTATAGGGTATTCCATGCCATCATCCCCGAAATTCCCCCGTCCATTAAAACTTGATAAGGAGGGTCTAGGAATTTTGCTTCTGTTGGAAGCATTTCCAGAGCCTGTTTGTCGTCTACTTCAACAGTGTCTGAGGTTCTATTGGTCTTTTAAATGTTATGAAATTTCGTGTTTTGAGTTCAGAAGTTTAGTTTTTGGAACAAGGACAAGCTGAGCTAAATACGTATATGGTAATTTCAGAGAGCAAGGGGAGAGGAACCACTGTTATGCTACTCCTGGTTAGAAATTGTGTGACATTTAGGTTGGGGTGAGTAGTTGTAATGCAGTAACCAAACTCTAACACTCTATATTTCAGTGTAGGGTATTTCGTAGTACATTCTCTAGGACAACCATAGAACTCACTTGTACAAATTCTGGTGAGAATGTGGGCCAGTGAAACAAATTATTTTTGAATGATTACACTGATGTCATAAAACAGAATAATTGCTCTTGAAATTGAGCGAGTCCCTCTCACCTCAACCTGAATAGGTGAAATCTGGCCAAGGTTATCATGGTTATCGTCCTCCCACTCGTCCACGTTTTTCAGCTCTAGATACCGATGGTTTCTTTTTGTTCTCGATAAGACTAAAACTTAAACTGACCCAAGACCACTGATCAAAGAAAAATTGCGGGACATACTAAGCAGGGGTTAAAATGGAGGACTCTAGAAATGCATCTAACAGCGACAGAATCGCTGGATTTTCTGTTTAAGTCTCAAGAGGGCTGCTTCCATTTATAGCATATAATTCAAGAATACATGACAACAACATTTTTAAATGCTATTCTTGAACTTTTTGATTACATTTCATATGTAATGCTTGCGTCGAACTTGATATGCATATTCTGTCAATCGTTCGCATCAATTTATTCAATAGATACGATAGGCTTTTTTTTTGCAACGGGAGACGCTGTTGCGTTTATTAATAACATTTAAATTACACGTTAGTGCTTTCTTTCTATTGTATTTACATTGCTTTCAAAATCGCATCATCTTTACCATTTAAATTATTGCTAAATATTTAATTATTTGCTATAAACAATATTGAGTTGTATGATTTGAACCCATGCTTTTTCTACATTGTTTGGAAATATGGTGATCGTAACCACTGTGCCAGCTGCAAGGGCTATTCAATGCTGTTTAACATTAAGCTTGCCATTAAAATAATACCATTTTTTAATGGGATAAAAGTCACATGGTTAAGCGCAAAAATATCCATTACATTTAATCAACTAAATATCCATTACATTTAATCAACACAATATCACTTGTAAAATTTCTGATCATGCGAAATTGTTTTCCTCTCTCTTGGAAATCTTTTCATTGAAAATAACCGTTGTAAATAATTCATTGTTTTGGGGGTACCATTACACGAGCCATTTGTCCAGTTGCACCATAGCCCCAGTAAAGCAAGTTTTCCTGCACATCTTCCTGCGGCGACAGTGAACCTGCTTTTAAGTTATGTGGATGTTACATGGAAAGAATAGCATTCACATGATATATGCGGGCTGAAATAAACAAATAGCAATTTTTTTTTTATATATTTTTTTTTTCACAAAACGAAAAGACAAAGTAGCCGATTGGGCAATTTTAAACTTTGAAACCGTAAATCAAAAAAGGTAATATTTAGCTCTGTTATTGAACAGTATTCAACACGAAAAAAACGATTCATTATGCTATAGTATAGACCAGTGGTTTTCAACCTTATTTTAATAACGGCACCCCTAAAGTAATTTATTTTATATTGCGGCACCCCTACTCAATTTTCTGCCTGTTAGATCTGATTCTGTGTGTGTGTGTGTGTGTGTGTGTATAATATTAAATATATATACAGTATATATGTTATATGATATTTATTATAATAATATGATTATAAAAGTTACATTTCATAATACAAATTATATATATACAGTATATAATTTTATTCTTTATATAGAGGCACTAAGTAAATATCAATTATAGATCACCACAAAATTAAAAGAAACTGTACACCTTTTTTATAATGAAATAAACATATAAATTAAAAAATAACAATAAGTTTAAGTAACTTAAACCCAAATTACGTGGCACCCCTGGAATGTTGTTGCGGAACCCCGGTTGAAAATCACTAGTATAGACAAAGGAATCTGGTATTTGCTATAGGCTAAACACCCTATTGGATATGACACTTAAAGAAAAGAATAGAATATTTCAAATTGCAACACTTAGCATACCGACTGAACATAGAGCGTAATACAGACGTTGAGGAAATCATCCAACTGAAATTACATAACCGTCGTAGCATAATGGTGACCATATAAATGCCATTTTGTAAATTTGTATCCATATATCTTGACCAAAGTGATCTTTATTTAGGTCTTCTTAAGAGGGGATTGAGCTAGTTTGTCTCAGGTAGTAGAGCGCAGTTTCTTCTGATAATTATTTTTTTAAATTATTTAAAAATGTTAATTTTTTTCAAAATATAAAAAAATGGTAATTAAAATTACCAAAATTAGAAAGAAATGAGCGATATATACAGCAATTTTTATAAAGTTGGGTTGTAGAATAGGGGAAGGGGCAACAAAGGAATGATCATATGTTATGGTCGATTTGCTTGCTTGAGCATTTAAATAATTTTGACAGACATTTTGCCTATCAAAATTCTGGGAAAGGAATCTGTACTAATACCTATTCCCCTCTACTACGCCTCTCAGATTTGGTTCTCTGCTCTAGAAACTGCTATCAATGCTTACCTAAGATTAGAGTTGTGCGATGGCTAAACGGAATCACTATACAGTCATGTACCATCTCAAGGGATATTTTATATGCCAATTTGGATGTGAAGCCGTGGACACACACACATAATCATAACAAAAAATTTCTTAACACTCGCAAAGCAGTTGACTGGGAAGCTCGACTTGCTGATTCGGCCCGAGGTGACGTAAAGGATGACGAATAAAATACTATCAATCACTCAGAAGCGCGTTCACGTGAGAAAATCTGTACCGATTTTTCCATCCGATACAATCAAGGTCTACAATCATCTTCAGAGATATTTTTTATTTTATTTATTTATTATTATTTATTTATGTATTTATTTTTATTATTGTTATTTTGATATTTATTTATTATTTTTAAATTTTATTTATTTATTATTATTTATTTATGTATTTATTTTTATTATTGTTATTTTGATATTTATTTATTATTTTTAAATTTTATTTATTTATTATTATTTATTTATGTATTTATTTATTATTATTTTAATATTTATTATTATTATTATTATTATTATTGTAATATTTATTTACTATTTTTTATTTATTTTATTATTTATTATTATTATTATTATTATTATTATTAATAATTTAATTTAATTTATTATTTTTTAAATTTATTTTATTATTATTATTATTTTTTTTTTTTTTTTTTGCCTTGCTTCAGGTCTGAGCAGCCTGGGAGCGGAATTGCTGGCACCCACCAGCCTTGCACTACTGCTGGTGGGTGCGGGATTATAGCTGGATTGCAATGACAGATTTATTAGACCCAGGCCTGGCTTTACGTGCCAGGGATAAGCGCAGGGTTGCACTTACCCACCGGTGAAAAAGTGACCTGACTTCACAATACACTACATAACACCTACACATTTTAACTGTTCGGGCCAGAACACTGAGTTTCTTTTGCCAACAGAGTACACAGGTGGAGATAGACGTGTGTCTGGGAGCCACCTAGCGACATGAATATACAATACAATAACTAGACAAAGAAAGGCCATGCATAGAGAATAACTATAAGCGGAAGTTTTTCGAAATGTATATCGCCACTTTTAAATGTTGCAATCAAACAATTAAGTGAAGTTCACAGAAGAAAACAAAAGTTTAAATTGAAAATGCGATGAAATGGAAAACAAAACGAATGTATAAATAGTAAAAAATAACAGTAAATTGTCATTTTGTATCATACTTATCATACGGTATATAGCACACTTTATAAAGCAATTACATTGTTTTATTGTACTTTTTTGCATGTATTTATATGTATAGGAATGGAAAGCTTGAGATGCTGCAGATAAAAATACCTTAGTGTTAGGAGCACAATGCCTCGCATCTTATCAGAACGCTCTTTGACTGCGAAGCTCTACTACTAGAATAGAATCAATGCTGCAGCAAAAATTCGGGATTATGGTCATTGCAAGAACCATGGAAGAAATCCGATGACACATTGTCGTGTCAAAAATGATTGGACGTTTCGAGGTTGTTGTTTGTTTGTGTGAGAGTTTATTCGCGCAACAGCTACTGTGAGCATAACGCACCCACGGTTCGAGGAAACAAAAGCCTGGGAGTGAATTCACGTAGAGGATGCAAATCTCAACGAAGAGTGGATTGAAGATATTGTTATTGCTGGTATGGAAAGATCCGTGGAGAGCAATGTACCGCTATCGGCACCTGGAGGAAAACCAGTACATAAGTTGCAGCAAGAAAGGTGGGTATTCCGTATGCAAAGTGTGTACATAAGGTTTTGCGACTCTACCTACGGGGACATAAGTTCAAATTAAGAAAGGACAGATGTAGAATAGATGTGCGGAAATTTGCCTTTAGCCAGCGGGTGGTTAATTGCTGGAACAAACTTCCATCTGTCGTTGTGGAAGTTGATAGGTTAAATAAATTTAAGGAGGAACTGGACAGGCATTTGGAGGGAATGGTGTGATTTTTTTTTTTTTTTTTTTTTTGGCTGATGCTGCATAAGCTCCTACACTTGCTTTCTTGCATCATGTGCCACTACTACTACTACTACTACTACTACTACTACCTGTACGAATTGAACGACAGACAACAGTTCCAAGCGAGCGATAGAGAAACTCATCTGAAATTTGTTCTCATCTTCCTGGTACTAATGGTAGAAGGACACACCGAATGGCCATGGAACATCCTTTGGAGAGAGGAGGGCTTGACTTGTTGCTGTTGTACGGTTTTAAGTGCATCAGCGAGACTTAGACCACATTGCGCAATTTTGTATTATAAGTAATGATGGCCATAATCGAATGATCAATAATCATTCTCTCACATTGCAAATTATGCATACGTTATACAAATTAGGTAATCAGGTTACGATAAATATATTAAACTAATTTGCATATTAATAAATTGCGATTATAAAAATGTCCGAATTGATTATGATTCTCGATTAGGCCCAACTCTGTGTATTATGCTTGTACAAGAGTGTGTTCTCGGGTCAATTTTTTGCGTTATGAGACCTGAAATATCTGGGATAACTCATAGGGTAAACGCTACTCCCTCCACCTAAGATCGAATAGTTATAGCGTCGATTGAAGAGGAGTTTCAAAGTTCCTTTAATAATGGAGGAGAATCGAACCAAAACCTCTAGAAACAAACTGACAGGAGATGAAAACCACTATATTGTCACGAAAGACATACTCGTATAACCGAGTGTTTAGTGTGGGATTGCTGTATTACGCTCTTGAGTGAATGGATTCAACCCATATGACTGTTAAACGCGGTTAATGATTGTAATCATTGCCATAATGATCAGTGTAAACCCGATCTGGTAGTCGTACTAGAGTATAAACAGAACATTTTCACTTGAATGGAATTGCCAATACCAAAACTTCAAGATTTGGAATACAGTGTTATTCTGTAATACAAGAAATATCACCCCCCCCCCCTTACATGGTGATCTTGTTTGAAAGGAACCATTCTGTTTGATCTGTAAAGTGTTATTACCGGCCAATGCTACCGAAATATCTTACTGACTCTTATCATTCCACAACTGGCACACGTTGGGACCTTTGGTACGTATAGACGCATTTCTGAGCAGTCCAGGTTATGCGTCCATCCTTGCAGACCATCTGCATCCCTTCATGGTCATCGTGCACCTACAGGGCAATGGACTCTTCCACCAGGCCAATACACATGTTGGGACCTGTGGTACGTCTAGACGCATTTCTGAACAGTCCAGGTTACGTGTCAATCCTTGCAGACCATCTCCATCCCTTCATGGTCATGGTCACAGGGATGGACTCTTCCAGCAGGACAATGCACCTCCCCATACAGCTGTGGTGACTAGAACATGGTTCGAAGAGCATTTCGCAAATTTTACCACCATGGAATGGCCTCCCCGTTCACCGGACAAGAACCCTGTAGAGTATCTTTGGGATGCTGTGGAAAGGTCTGTTCAAGTTTTGGATCCTCCACTCAGGAATTCGACGGAATTATAGACAGTGGCGCAGCACGCATGGATGGAAATACCTGTGGAACGCTTTCGTGAACTAGTGGAGTCAATGGCTCGCTGTGTGATTGCCCTTACCCGTGGGAAAGGTGGCCCTACTCATTACTAGCTAAGTATCCCATGGTTACTGTCTACTCAGTGTACAGATAACAGTCGTACGAGTTATGTGACATACTATTGTCACAGCGTTGTTATACGAAAATGTTGTAAGATTTTAGGAGCCAGTGACTAAGGTCATATTGCTCCCTATATATTGTCTGTAAATTGGGCGTGTTCTGTGGTCAATTTTCAGTTTCGTTGGACCAAAATTCCGAGTTTCCAAGAGAAAAAACCATGCTGCTATCGCCTGAGACCGAATAACTCAGCCACATTGTGAAAAAGGCCCATAAAAATTTTCTCGCCTCATCTACTGGATTTGAACCCACGGACTCGAATACAGTGCAGGGAGGACGGCGATTCTACCAACTGTGCTACCCATGATTCTACGAAAATGAGATCGGAATTAGCATGTGCGCTTCATCTTCATTTGGGCATGCTTTGCTGTGTGCGTTAATCATTTGTAGTAAAACTCTTTACCACTCGTGTGACCCTTTCTCGTCTTCCAAAGAATACCCGGCAAATTTATTTGGATTTCCTCAATTAAATGGCTCTTCAGTTAAATTATTCTCGAAGTTATACAAATGAATTGATATTGTTTTATTATTTGTAAATTATATTTACTATATTTTTACAGTTTTATAACTTCAAAAATACTTTTTGAAGTTACACAAACTTTACAAATTTTCGCTATTATGACTTAACCTAATGGGCGAAAGAAACAGGTGCGTAGTAGAGATAGACGAGGAATGAAAGATTAACTGAACACAACATCTGCAAAGTTTCCCTTGGATTCAAGTGGGAAGTTATCAGAGTGAAACAGATTAAAAAGAAACGAGGCAGATTATTTCGTTGTATTGAAGAAAAACAGAAAATGTATTTTTATAGGTTTCCCTTATGATCCCCTGTGTGTAATGCACCTTATATAAAAATACTTGTTATATTAGTGCTCCTTATAAAAATAAAAAAAAAAAATAAATAAATAAAATAAATAAATATATATATATATATATATATATATATATATATATTTTTTTTTTTTTTTTTTCTTTTTGGAAGGTAAGGTGTTTGGAAGGTCGGCATATTAATAGACCATGGGTTGTATCTGGGATATTTTCATAAAATATATAATTACAAATTCTTCATAAATAGAGAAGAAGGATTAGTACTACTTTGCCGATCATTCATGCAACCTAAGTACAGTATTTGTTTAGGCGAATGCCTCTAAAAGCTAATTTACCTCTTTTGGATGTGGGAGTAGTCTTAAATGGTAGCACGAGTTTCGAGTGCTCAGCCATACTCAGCTGTACTGGAATCTCAAACACAACTGTCAATGATGAGCTGGATTGCTTTAGATTCCTGCACAGAGGCATTTAAGACCATGAGGCGTTAGTAAATTTCGTGTATACTTTGTTTAGTGGAACGAACTATCCGATTTTCAGAAAGTCAAAACATGCAACTATCGTCCGACTAACATAATAAAGCGTTGCCCACAAAGAAATATTTCTAAAATTCGATCTGTGAAGGGAACGAAGCCAGCAATTTTACACACGGATTAAGAGAGAGAGAGAGAGAGAGAGAGAGAGAGAGAGAGAGAGAGAGAGAGAGAGCTTCGACACTATCGGGCTAATCCCATAACTCCTGATAGTATTTTTTTTTTTTGTGGCCTTTGACGACGAAAATGTCTTTGTGGATCTGCGATTCTACATTGTTTTACCATGTAGATTCTACATGGCATTCTGAAGATAGCATTTGAAAACTCAACTGGAAATAAACGTTGGAATAATTGTTAGTAAACTACCTTTCTTTTCCACCATTTTCACTCACCTTTAACCAGACTCTAGTGGTTTTCATTTTACTTATTAATTAAAATATACTTATAAAATAATTTGGAAATAGCGAATTAAAAAAGCTGCTCATGCAGCAGCGAAAAATTAAACATGAGAAAAGATATAAAAAAAGTCACCTCGCCTAAAATTTACAATAAAACTTATATAAGTAAACAAATTTATGTATAAGAAAAATTATAACGCACCATTCATTTATAAAAACCAATAATAAAATTTCTGTTTAAAAGATTGTTCATTTATGAACAAAAGAGCATTCATTAACATATAGCAAGAGAGCGACAATTTAAAAGTAAAAATTATTATTTTATGAGAAAATTATACAATATTGTATTGTTATTATTTTTAATTATAATTGTTTTATCTATAATTGTGCTATTATAAGTGTTATTATTTTTTTATAGTTTGTGATGGAACTATTGGAGAGGAATACCACGAATGTGGCAGCCGTTGTCCCCGCACGTGTACCTTTGAACAAGGAATTGCCTGTACCAATGACTGTGTTTGTGGATGTTTCTGCAAAAATGGAACTCTCAGACACAAAAATGGCATTTGTGTTACTCCCGAAAATTGTTAATCGATCTGCGAAACTCCAGCTAGAAATTTTTGTTGTGTAATTAAAGTACGAGATAACAATTCGGGAGTTTTATTATCTTAGTGTCGACTGGTACGAAACAGCAATTTCAAAAATGTGCTTTAAATGATATTTTGGGAATAAAATTTGAATATGTATGCAGCGTTTCTGTTGTAATTTATTACCTGTTCATGGGCCTATTCGCATACCACGAGGACTGTAAAAGGAATGACTCTCAGAAAAATGTACCTGGTAGAGCAAAAGAGTTTAATTGAAGCTAATTCAGGTCCTGGTATTTAAATTTTAATCTCCAATAACAGTCAAGTTTTTCATGAGTAAAGTAACCACTTTTCCATTAAAATATTTCGTTTTTCTTTAATATGTTTTTAATTAGACACTAAATTTTGATATATATATATAAAATGTCTCCTGCTGGTAGTAAGTAGTCCACCGGCTTTAAAAATATATAAAATAGTGTTTAAAGTTCCACCCTTCGAAATCCATTACGGAAACTCAAATGAAACTAACTGGCAGTAGTGTTTATTCAGAGTCAATATTCAGTCTGCAATAATATCCTGTAAATCACGTAAATAAACTATGGACAGATACGAATTTTCCAATAAATACAGACAGAAAAGGAACTGGATGCAGGGAATAACTTTGATATCATATATTTGTATCTTAGAAAGGCTTTTGATACTGTTGCACATGGAAGACTGCTGAACAAATTGGAGCAGTGCGGCACTGGAGGAAATTTGCTGCTATGGATAAAGGGATGGTTGAGTGGGAGAAGACAGAGAGTGGTAATCAATGGACACTGCTCATCGTGGACTAATGTTATTAGTGGAGTCCCTCCGGGTTCAGTATTGGGTCCATTGTTGTTTTCTGTATTTATAAATAATATTGATGATGGCATATCAAGCTTAATGTCCAAGTTTGCAGACGATACGAAGGTTGGCAGAGTTGTTAAGGACACTAATGACAGTACGCTGCTGCAACAGGATCTAGAAAAGTTGAGTAGATGGGCTGAGAGGTGGCAAATGAAGTTTAACATTGACAAATGTAAAGTACTACATATGGGAAGCAGCAACCCCAGAGTGACGTATCAACTCTGTGGTACTACACTGACAGTGGTAGAGAACGATAAGGACCTGGGGGTAATTGTGCAGGCAGATATGAAGTTTTCTGAGCAGTGCAGACGGTCTGCAAGAGTAGCTCATAGTGTCTTGTGAATGATATACAGGAATTTTTCTAGCAGGGATAGGGAGGTGATTATTCCATTGTATAAGGCAATGGTCAGGCCACACCTTGAGTACTGCATACAGGTCTGAGGCCTCATTTTAAGAAGGATGTAGAGCTGTTGGAACGAGTACAGAGAAGGGAAACAAATTAGTGAATGGAACAAAGGGTTGCTCTTACGGAAAAAGGCTTAAATTTTGCAAATTACAGTGTCTGGAAACTAGGCACCTGCGAAGTGATCTAATTCAGGTGTATAAAGCCTTGAATGGTTTGAGCATGCTCAATACTGATGGAATTCTTCGTCTTGCTCAGAATAATCATTTGAGAGGGCATAAATTCAAATTGGGGAAAGATAGACATTATAAATGTGCGGAAGTTTGCCTTTACCCAGCGGGTGCTTGATTGGTGGAACAGGCTTCCATCCTTTGTTGTGGAAGTTGATAGCCTAAATAAATTTATGGCTGAGCTAGCTGGACAGGTATTTCAAACGAACGGAGGGGTGAAATGGAAGTGTTTTTTTTTTTTTTTTTTTTTTTTGGCTGATGCTGCATAACCTTGCTTTCTTGCATCATATGCCTCTACTAATGCTAATTGGGCACGCTTTATGGTAATCATCGATCGTGTTGTGAAAACAAGTTGCTGTTACCTGAACGTGCGGTTTCATTATTATCAGAGATTAAGAAAATTATGTCACCACTGAACAGCTTGCACACAGTTATCAGTGAGACAGGAAACACTTATCTTTTAACTGTTATCATTATTGGAACACTATAAAAGAACTTCATTTGTATTAACTAAGCTTATTTAATAGGTTAAATAAGGCGAAAGTATGAGAACTTTGCTCTTGTGTATCGGACTTGCCCTCCTTGTAGTTTCCTGTATGGGAAACGGTAAGTAATGCTAAATTATTAGTCTGTTAAGAATTCCTCTTACTAAAATAACCTTTGTACTTAGGAGGTTTAGCATATGGAAATTGTACAAATGCGATGGCAACCTATTGATACTTACGAGCAGATACATGCACGATCATTTCACATTCGGAGGGTGGGGGTGCGGAGCTAGACTTCTGAATTCTGGCCTTGAAAAGTAGCATCTACCACATAAATTAATTTACTCAATTGTTAATGTTAGGGAAAGACTTATTTCAGTTTTATGTAACGTTCTTATTGGCCTTAATTATGCCCAAAATTACGATAGGATTAGTTGTTGTCGTTGGAGGTTTTACGGCTCAATGGCTACTAAAGGCCATTATGCGCCAAGATAGGCATAGAAGAGTATTAGTATATTCATAGTATTCGTACTAAAATGACAGAACGATGCAAGAAAGCAAACTTTTACAAAATCTTCCACCAAAAAAAATAATAAATAATCAAAATATAAATGTAATAATAAATAAATAACCTAATAAACCAAATTAATAAATAAAAGTAAAACGTTTTCTTTTATATGTTATCTATTTCTTCCAACTATTTATTCAATCTTCCTTTAATCTACATAATCTCTCTCTCTCTCTCTCTCTCTCTATAACTTTACATGGCCTTATATCTAGGTTTCCTTTACTGTGTCACTCTATAAACCGAAAATACTCCCCTCTCATTAAGTTTTCTCAAGTAATGGCTTAAATATCTCAATCAGATACTCACACAATTGACTAGTTTCCAAAATTTACAGCTTATGAGCTAGTGTCTTCCTTTAAGAATATCTCATAGCATCTGTAACTAGTCTTTCTGTCCTCCTTTGTGCCCTTTCAAGAATAGATATCTTTCCTGAAATGTTACTTCCAGACCTGTATACATCATTCCAGATGTGCTCTGACTACTGGACATGCGCTGTCAGAGAGAGCTTGCTACATTTTTGAGAGAACTTCATTCGAAAATGACCCAGAGATTGTATTATACAATCTCTGGGTCATTTTCTCCTTCAACAGAGGGGAGGTGTTACTACCCAACTGATAAATTAATTGGGATCACCATAATCCAGATGTGCAAAACCTTGCATTTATTAGCATTAAAACTTAACTTCCATTTTTATACCAGTTGTATCATCCTGTCTGTCTTGTTGCTGAAACATTCCCTGAAACATTAACAACCCTACCCACCTTAATATCATCAGGAAAGTTTTACACGAAACTGTAATGCGATCATTGATATTATTAATGAATAGAAACAACAAGGAACTGCTACTTTAGAACCCCGAGTGATACCATTCAGAGCATGTCTTATTTATGACTAGAGGCGCCTCCGTAGCCAGGTGGGCAGGAGCAGCAGTGGTAGCACACGCTTCTTGATTATACCGGGGTTCGAGCCCGTGACCACCAAATACGGAGGATGCGGAAAGGTCAGGGAATTACCACCGCATATCCCCGGAGTAATATGGCCTTAGTTGCTAATGCTCCTAAAAACCAAATAACAATTTATGACTAGTCTTTATCTTCTACTTGTTAACCATTCCTACCCACAGAAATCTGATATGAAAGTATGTTTTGGTAAAACATACTTTCATATCATTTTCAGGATATGTTTTGGCTATCTCTAAGAAGGTGTTAGGTCTGATTCTGATTTCCTAACTCCTCCAATCCCAGCTATCAACTAGGGTCATACATATAAGTATCTCTTGTGATGAGGGCACTGGAAGAATCCCTCATGTCCACCCTGTGTCTTTACGATGTAGCAAAAACTCTGCTTAGCTTAGCTAGGCACATGTATTGTGTGGGTAGCGTTGTTTTTACGGATTGTGTTTTTACATCGTTTTACAGATTTTTTAAAAACCAGGCTTCTAACTTTTTCTCTTGCAGCGCGGAGGCGGGTCGTCTACTGTTAAAGCGTTCTGTTTGGACCGCTTTCAGTCTAGGGAAGTGAAGAGGGACAGCCCATCTGAAAAGTAAAATTAAAATACCACTAGAAAAACTAGGAAAATAACTTGTACCCCACAGCCAGATAAGGTTGCCAGCTGAAATATTCAAGATTCTTAAGCCAAAAAAGGGAACTGCCATTAAATAGATTCTCAGGGGGACAGTGGGAGGAAAACGGAACAAAATTATCCCGCATCTACAGATAGGGGTGCCTGCTTCCCTCCAGCAGGGTGAAGGGGAGGATTTAAAGATCCCACACCTGAGTAAGAATATAAGCTGGGGAACAGGACGCAGAAAGTTAACATTTCATATCCTCGGAAGGGGGATGACAGTATAGCAAAATAAAGACACAAGGAAGATGGTTCCTTGTTTCTTTATTTTGCTGAACTGTGCTGTAAATTGTTGTAGTTAAGGTATCTTACATCTACCTTGAACTACAGAAAGCTTTTGTTGTTGGCATCCCAGTTAACAATTTCATATTTGCTAGATTAGGAAATAGCAATATCATACGAAATACAAAAAATCATGCATTTAAAGGCTAAATTAAGAAAGATCTGTCACTGGCCATCTAACCACAATATTAAGAATGCTCATCAACATATCGACTACCTTGGATGTCTGCCAGTTTCTTAGATCCCTCCCCCATTCTACCTGTTGAGAATTTTTCCATTTATTGTTTAGCCGGTGGCACTTAGGCTAAACTCGCACTGCAGTTTCCAGAGGCATTCCAATCTATTCAGGTTTAAATTTAAGTCGCAATTTCTGAATTCAAACCTTCGGGTCACACTGCTGTCATTTGTGATCCTAAAACTTTGTATCAGGAAACTTTATAAATAGGTGTTAACGATGTTTATTCCGTTTTATTTTTTTGTAAAATCCTCGACAATTATTAGTCGTTATAGCCATGATGTGGTACATTAGTACCACATAATTTCTTATTTATAATACGTCTCATAAAGAGATAAATTAATTAAAGTTAAATATCAACTTTTAAAATGTATACGCGATTATAAGTTTTAGAAAAAAAAGATAGAAGGACATATCCGCTCAATAATCAACTATATATTTTTTTTATTATTTACAGCATTTCTCTAATTTTAAGACTATTCCTAAAAGGAACTGCCATTTAATATCTGGTTATAATGCACAGTAACACGCTATTCTATCACAGAATATCATATTTGGAAAGCAGTGTATATGACTGATGTAACAGGTTAATCCAATTTTTAACTGTAAAAGTAGTGCTGAGAGTTATGAGAATTCCATAATTTCATGGTGAGAAGAGAAAGTACAGATCTGTCTGTAATAGTATATATATTAAATACAGTATTTAAAGGCAGATTTAGATAAAATCCCCATAACTCTATCTTTATTATTTCCCTTTGTCTATATAGATTGCCCCGAAGGTGAAGAATATGACGAGTGTGGTACAGCTTGTCCACGAACTTGTTTCAACAAAGATGAAGAGGTAATAATATGCAATAGGCTCTGTATTCCAGGATGTTTCTGCAAAGAAGAGCTAGTCAGAAATGCAGACAATGAATGTGTTTACCCATTTGAGTGCGGATTATGAAAACAGGACTGTTTTCATAATGATTATACACAGTGTAAAATAATAAAATTGGAAAAATAACCTAATTATTGAATATTTTATTTTTATTTTTTTACTTGTATCTTTATCTTTCGTTGTACATAACGTCGTTGGCCGATGACCACACTTGACAATAACAGAAGCTGCTGCTTACAACTGACTGCACCACACTGTGGTGACAAGGAAAGTAAGAATCACTAAGGATTTGAATCATGAGGTTGGTTACACGATACATCATTATATCCCGAACTAGATAGCATAAGCTTAGTATAGTGTAGTGAATAATATAATATTGTCAGTTAATCAGTAAATCTATTAATCTTGTTAAACTTCATTGTCAATTAAATTGTACTTTTAACTATATACATATAACGACTTAGATTACAAACGTAACATAAATAATTAATACATAACTTGATACGGAAGTTATATAAAGGGAACTCGTAGATAACACTCGATACTGAAAAATAAATATAGCGTTATAACTGTGTTGGATACAAGTTTAGGGTTTTTAATTTTGTACTGAAATTGAAATTTTATTGAAATTAAATCGAAATCATGACTCAGACCAGAGCAGCAAAACAAAAGGCTCAAGCTAATGGGAGTGCTGTGGCTCAGGGGAGAACTGAGGGGTGCAGTTGCCCTCTGAATCACAGCCTTTTAAAATGCACTGCTTGCTTGATGTTTGTGGAGCAATCGGGTACGGGACATGATACTGCCATGGGGGATGTCTTTGTGTGTGCGCGATGTAAGGAGTGTAAGGAAATCAGGCGACAAATCAGCGTTGTTATGGGCTATATGAGAGCTTGAAGGACAGAGTGGATGCCCTCGAAGAATATATATTGAGGGGCCCATCAAGCTCTCACCTGCCCACATCAACGCCAGTGCTTGCACTTGGTCAACACGCAACACAGCGGCAACCCCCAAGGCAGAATGCGCTGGTCCCACAGGAACTAGCAGTTGTTGGTGACACTATTGTCAGGGAAACGGGGAACATGGTATGTAAAAAGGATAGGTGGAACAGGACCAGAGTATGTCTGCCAGGGGCAAAGGTTGATGGCGTTGTAGAGCGGATATCATCTTTTAAGGGCACAAAAGGTGATATAGTTGTACACGTTGGCACTAATGCTATTAAGAGTAGGAGACGGCGGAATTACTTAACAAGTACAGGTCACTGTTGGAAAAAAGCCGTGAATTAGGGTTGAATTTGAAAGTGTCTGCAATTCTGCCCAGACACGATAGGAGGGAGTATATGATGAGAGCCTTGTCGATCAATTCGGTCCTGGATGGATTGTGTAAAACTCAAGGGGTAGAATTTTTTTCAGCCTGGTCTGTACTTGTTAACAGGAGAGACTGCTTCTATAGGGATGGGATACACTTAAATAGAAAGAGTGCAAGAATATTTGCTGATGCTATCGAGGCAGTGTTAGGTGGGTCGGAAAACTGCTAGTTTGGGGGGATACAAGGACTAATAGATTAACAGTAGCCACTGGCAGAGGTGAAAGTGATTCTTACACTGCTTCTATTGAAATGAACAGCAGCCTGAAAAACAAGATGCATGGTATTTCAGAGACTGCTGGGAGTCATCGCGGTACAAGTAAACACATGGGTTGTGTTGGGGTAGCTAAGAATAAGAACAGGTGCATGTATACTTGTATGTACACCAATGCTAGGAGTTTGGTAAATAAATTTGATGAATTTGAGGTATTGCTCAAAACATCAAAGGCAGATATTGTTGGGATATCAGAGACGTGGTGTCACACAGATATAAGGAATGCAGAACTGGAATTTGGGGAGTACAACGTCTACAGAAAGGATAGACAGGATAGGAAGGCTATTAGTTAAGAAACACACAAAATCCAAGGAAGAAAAGCCAGTCGACATCGCTGGAAAGTGCAGTGTCGAGTCAGTTTGGTGTGACATAAGCATCGGGAGATCAAAATTGAGAGTAGGAGTGTTCTATAGGCCTAATGACTCTGATGAGTATAATAAGATACTGTACAGGGAAATAGAGTGGGCCAGTAAATCAGAGAGTTTTATAATGGGGGATTTTAATTTCCCGATATTGACTGGAATTTGTGGGTTGGTTACTCACACACTAGCAAGGCTTTTGTGGATTTATTGGATGATCGTTTTCTACATCAGCATGTTCGGGTGGCAACTAGAGGGAGTAATACTCTTGATTTGATTATCAGTAGTGATTCTTCATGCATTAGGAATCTGCAGATAAAGTAACCACTAGGTGGCAGGGATCACAGTGTGCTGAAGTGGGATTTACTCAAAGAGGTAACTACCATCAGGGGTAAGGGGAAGGGTTATTGCTTTCGTAAAGGTGACTACGATGGTCTGAGACTATTTAAATTCTATACAGTGCGACAAACTGATGATGTTACAAACAGCAAATTCAAAATGGGAAGCATTCAAAGAACTTACCTTGGAAGATACCAGGCTTTACATACCAACTAAGAAATATTGTTCAAGGTTTAGGCCTAAATGGTTGTCAGATGAACTAATGAGACTTATGCCAGAGAAGAAAAATGCATGGCATACATACAAATTAATGGGTGACATGGAAGCCTATGATAGATATAAGCTGGTCTGTAACCAAGTCACAAAGGAGATTAGGCAGGCAAAGGCAGATTATGAGAAATCCTTGTCAAAGGATGCAAAGAAAAACAGCAAAGAGTTCTTTACCTATGTAAACTCAAGAAAGAAAGAGATGAATCAGATTTGTCCACTGGATATTGATGGTTCATCAGTTGAGGATCCTGCTCAGGTGGCTAACAAACTAAACGAGTATTTTGCATCTACATTCACATATGAGGAGTTATTCAGGAAGGGGAATGCCGTAGGTGAAGTAAACACTGGCAGTGAGCTAGATGATTTTGTAAGAACTGAGAGGAAAGTGGAGGAGAAATTGTTGAGGATAAACATAAAAAAGGCACCCGGGGTGGATGGGATCTATCCAGTTATATTAAAGGAGGGAGCAAATGAAGTAAGCAAACCCTAGCCATAATTATGAGAGCTTCTTTGGACTCAGGGGAGGTACCCATAGACTAGAGATGTGCAAATGTAACCAAAATTCACAAAGGAGGATCGAAGGCTGACACAAGTAATTATAGACCTGTGAGTTTAACTTCTGTCCCAGGAAAATTAATGGAAGCACTGATTAAAGAAGCACTGCAGGATCATCTAGACAAGAATTTAGTTATAGCTCAGACACAGCATGGTTTTGTTAAGGGAAGGTCTTGCCCAACCGATTTGATTGCATACTATGATGTAGTCACAAAAGAACTGGATGCAGGGAGTAACTTTGATATTAAATATTTGGATCTTAGAAAGGCTTTTGATACTGTTGCACAAATTGGAGCAGTGTGGCATTGGAGGCAAATTGCTGCTATGGATAAAGGGATGGTTGAGTGGGAGAAGACAGAGAGTGGTAATCAACGTGGACTAATGTTATTAGTGGAGTTCCTCAGGGTTCATTGTTGTTTTCTGTATTTATTAATGATATTGATGACGGTATATCAAGCTTAATGTCCACATTTAATGTCCACAAAGCGCAGGTACCAGATTTATGTATTATGTTCTTTTAATAATTTTCAACCACAATTTATTTATATTTTACATGTTTCCTAACTATATAATTGTTGCCATATGTGTTTGCAACCTAGAAATAATGCATTTTGCGAAACAGTCAATACTAGTCCATAGTATACACTGTCCTACTATTGACATGCAGACACCTTTCCGGTGATAGTTGGTTAGGTCTTGCACAAGCATCACGTGTCAAATCCAACTATAAATATGCTCGTATGCTTTCGAGGAGACATCAGTACGATTGTGAATACAAAATAGCGCGTGCGACGAAGTTAACAGACTTCCAAAACGGAGTGATTATAGGATGACACATGATTAATTGATCTGTACGTGACACTTCAACAGCGCTGAAGATCCTTAGGCCGACTATTGATGATGTGATCTGTAGATGGAAGCGAATTGGTGCCGAAACCGTCACGAAACGACTCGAAATCTCCGAAGAAGAAAGTGACAGGATAGTCCTGTGAAGAATCGTTCTCTCGGTACCAAGTCGATGTTGATGCAGTACGCACAGGCTCTCAGTGAGACGATTGGAGCATAGATTAGATTCAGTAAAGTGCACAGGACACTGCATGTTACGGCTTACACTTGTGCAGCCGTCCACTAACACCCCGACTCAAGCCAGATACCGTTTAGCTTGGTGTAAGGTCCATCGTTCTCGGACCGTAGACCAATGGAAACCTGTGATTTGGAATGACGAATCGCGGCATGTGGTCTACCAGTCTGATGGTCGTGGTGGATGCTGGGAGAAAGTTATCTGAAGGACTGTATCGTCCAGATAATGAAGTTTGACGGAGGCGGTGGTCTGGAGCTGTTTTTCATGGTTTAGGCTGGAACCATTGGTTGTTTTCGACAAAACCATGAATACTGAGTTTATTTAGACGTCCCGGATAATAATGCGTTATTGGGATTGAACCCTGATGTCATGCTCCTCGCGTTGTGATGGACTAATGTTATGTTGCTCATCAACATAATACGAGAGTCGAAAAGTTAGACTAGACAGCCCAGATTCGTAACTTCTATCGTGTAGAAACTTTTGGGATGAGTTGAATCATTGAGTGCGCGTGAGGAGAGATGTCCAAAGGCTGAACTGGTCGCCGCATTGAAGCTCGAATGGCGAAATATATCGGAGGAAATTTAAAAAAATAAACAATAATAAAAAAAAATAAATAAATAAAAATTCTGGTGCAGTATTCCACGGATAATTGTCATAAAGGCTAATGTTGCGAACATTCGTTAAATTTCCTGCAAATAAAGGTTATTTTTATATACGCAATTGTCAGAATATTAATTGCAGGGCAGTGTGGTACTTAATAATACAGAGGTATGTATTTAGTTTTTATTTCGACTGCTAAAATCATATTTCACTGTTTATACCTCATATTAAAATATAGTGGACAATCGCAACAACCATATCGGAAGCAACATTTGAACCTGCGACCTTAATTTCTTAGGCATGCACGTTACCCATTGGACCAATCGGGCAGTACTGGCTTAGAGTTTGGCATGAGGCTGGCGACAATCGTTCTGATTCGAGGGATCAGAGTTACTAGATATATATATAGTTTCCATCAAAAATAATAATGAATTATCCTTGACTGCTTTAGCTATGTGCATAGCCTTCAAAAAACCCAGCAGGTGCTATGAGCACCTGCTGGTTTTTTATGAGCTTCTGCTGTAGTTTGGAATGCACACACAAGAAAAAGAGGTGCATCGTCTCAATAGGAAGCGATAGCGAAACAAGTAACATAAAGAAAATAAATTGTGAAACAGTATTTCTAAATTAAAAATCTCGAGATTACTTTTCTGCCTAAAACCCGGGTTGTTTATTACTTTAACTACCCCGATTATTCACTGGTCGGAAAAAAAACAAAAAAACAATTCGCTTCCTATTAAAATTCAGGGCGATTCTTGTAGATTTGACTTTGCTGAATTCAAATATAACATGCCAACCATATTGCTGTAACATCCACCAAGTTTAAGGCAGAAGGGATTAGAGTCAAAAGGTTTCTAGTGAAAACGATTTCGTATATTTTAAGAAAAATACAAACAGCACTAAATATCGAACAATGGGTCTATTAACCTTATTCTGTTTACAAAAACGTTTATCTGATAACAAAACACTTATTTTGTTGTTTTTTGCCTTTTATAATTGTCCCTTGGTGTCTTTCGTACCAGATTCCAGCAGTAGTCTGCCAGCATATTTGCACTCCAATTTTTCTGTTATCTTTTTTCCATTTGAGAAATATCTTGGTGGAACCTTTCATCGTGTTCATCGGAGACTGCTTTCAAGTTTTCAGAAAGAAAGTCTAAATTGCAATGAAATTAAGCTTAAAAGACAGTTTTTTTTTCGGTCATTAACCTACGATATTTGAAAACTGAAGGTGACGAGAACTTTTTAAGCACATACCCGAGTTTTTGAACATATTTCCTACGAGAATCTGTCGAAATTATTTCAGGAAAGAAATTGATGCCGGCCACTGTTATGGGGAAGGGGAAGGGGAAAGCATATAATGGTGAACCAAATAGACATCTCGAGGACAGAATAGTTAGATAAGGGTTGTTCTCTTTCTAGTCAATCTTGCGGATTCGGCTGTGGATCAACATATTTTGGAGCATCTGTAGAACATTAATTCTAATAAAATATTTAGTTCTTGTATATTTCATATAACTTTTCACAAATGCTGGAAGTGTGATATCGGAACCAAACTGTGTGTTAAGCACCAAAGAAACCTACTGTCTCCTTCGTTGGACCACGCATAAACATCGTCATCCACCCCAGCAAAGAACAACTGCGATGGCGAACTCGCTAAACTTTGTCCGACGACCAAATCTTGTAAGGGAAAGACGCCTCGTCTTCACTGCCAAAATGACTTCCGGTATAATCTCGGAGCCAAACATCTGGGAACTGTGCGACTCGAGAATCCCTCAGTCCGGACTGAGGTCAGCTCCCAAGCTTATAACCCATCCTAAGAGAAGCCCTTAGTGACCGTTTTATTCCCAGGCAGATGCTCCCCACAGTCCAAGACTGCGACCTCTACAAGTTTGCGAAGGATTAGAAATACAGAAGACTGATTTTTAAGAGCTTAATCTCAACCAGGCAAACTGAACATTAATTATGGGCAGTGTATCATCCATTAATTAGGGGCAGTGTATCATCCATTAATTAAGGGCAGTGTATCAAAAACTAAGGAATTACGCAGCATTAATAGCAAGAGCCTCACACAGGGACTGGGGATTAAACAGAAAAACCCTGTTCCTGCGGTCATTACCACGGATCCCCGATACGGTACAAAAATGCAGGAATAGCAGTAAACGAAAGACACATGGACACAATACAGCGTAGCATTATGTTCAGCATCTCTCGTGCATGCAGAACAGTGAGCACGCACGCCCTCCAGGTCCTAACAGGAGTCCTCTCACTGGACCTGGAGGTGACTCGCTGCGGGCTGATGTATCATCTATCTAAGGGAGCACCCACTACAATCTATGGATCCAACCTAGAACCAAACAACAACCACAAAGCAGAAAAGCATAGAATCGTGGCTCACCTGCTACAGCTGTGGCAGGACAGATGGACAGCATCAAACAAAGGCGAAGTGACGAAGAGGTTCATACCACTGGTTACAAAGACGTATCCAAAAGCCCCCCCCCCGTGGTTTACCCCGAGATTAAATGCAACTTACTTACTAATGGGCCATGGCCCATTCAAGGCAAAATTGAACACGCTGGGTATAACGGAGGAGTTAACTTGAACCTGCGGTGAGTCTGAAACATGGCATAATATTATGCATGACTGTGAGTGCTATGAAGAACACAGATGCGTGCTAATAACTAAAATACAATACATACCAAAAAACCAAGAACATCATCTCTTGAACACAGAAGACGACTACTCGTCTTTCAGCCGGTTTGCACGAGAAGTCTTCGACCGAAGAAGAAACGGAAATTGCCATTGACAATGAATAAGAAGAAATTGCATACTCAAAGAAAATCGACCACCCCACAAGACTGCAAAGAGAAAGAGGAAATCAAATGAGCATGGAAGAAGACAACCCAGACCGAAGTGAGGCCACAAACGGATCAAAGGACCCAACAGGACCCAAAAAAGATCAAAGAAAATAGCAAAGTGACAAAGAACCTGGTTAGACACAGCCACAGGAACTACCCGACGAAGATGAGTGCACGCAAACAAACCAAGTGACAAAAAACCCGGACTGGACATAAATGCAGGAACTACCGGCGGCACGCCATATGGTGGTCTGAACAAGACGCCCTAGCCCTATTCACCTTTAATTCCCAATCCCTTGGCAGGGGGGAGACAATTTCCTGTTTTTCTCTCCCTCCCCTGCCACTCCCCACTTCTGTACTCCTGGTGGGGCATGGGCCTGCCCCACTGCTTTTGGGGACACCTACTTTATTGTCCCCATATTTCTGACTTTCCCCCCAGTCTTCACTTTTCCCCCTACACTGTCTATACACCAGCGCATGTCCCACACAACGTCAAAAATTAAAACATGTCCAAATTCAAACCGCGCACGCAAAACCCTTTCAGCTTAAACCGTTTCCCCCACAATTTTTTTATTTATTTATTTATTTTTTTTTTTAGGCCCTAGTCACTGAAATCTCAGAAAACCTAGGTGGCAGAGCCTGCCAGAGTAAAATATCAACTACTGAGTACCTGGTCTGCCTCTACGAGGCTAAATGTGGGCAACGTTGGGCTCTAGCAGGGACCTAGCGGCTAAATGGCCAGAAAAACAACGATACAGATACACTTACAAAATCCATACGCTTTTAAATCTCTGGCCTTTGCAGTGACCTGTTACACCTACAATGAAAGCAATGCGGAGATGGGGGGACACCTCTGGTGCCGCTAGACATGAATACACTTTACACTTTATGGGCAGTGTAATAATGTCTAATATATTGTAAATAACGTCAAAGTATAATATCTTTATGAATATATTGTAAATAATCTGAAACTGGTTCTGTTGTTAGCTCTGGGGGATGAGCCCGAATCATGATGTAGGCCCCGTTCGCCAAGGCTCTTGAGGGACGGGGTCACCAGCCAATTGTCCACCAGCTATCTCGCCTGATACCATCTTGTCCATAAAGATTACTCGCCACGTTGAAGGGATTCAAATCCAGTCATTTTCCAGTGATGGGTGGATTATGAGGATTATATTCACTGTTCTACACGGGATGGCGTTTGTTTTATTTGAAAACTAGAAAACTTATTCGAAATCATCGGTTCCGCTTTTTTTCTGTGTTGGAGTTTGTGCCACAGGAGAACCAACTTCAGTCCAGGTTTTGCAATACTGCTTGATACAATCCTTTTCTGCTTTACACTCGGTGTCACGTGCGTATTTTTCTCCCATTCTACTCCTTCCGTTGAGACATGTTTGTCGCTGTATTGTGTTCATTGCGTGCTTTTGAAATGCTGCTGTTTTGCATTCTTCAAAATTTTTAGGTTAATGAAAGGGATTGTGCCCTTTCGTCCGTGCCCATTATCAATTGGACTAAACTTTATTAACCTAACCAATTAAATTATATCCAAAGGAGCTTATTCTCGCAAAAACAGATAGAACATATTACAGCGCCGAATATCTCAATTTAAATATCAGTATCTCTGCTACATTAATTCATAATTTCATATTTACAATAAAAGAGATGCCATCAGTATTTCAAAATCATTTCATCATATTCTTTTAAATCGTCTTACAGTTGTTTTCGATTCTAAAGAAAGTTCTGTTTGTTCTTTAGCATAAAAATCCTCTATGATAAAATTGCAATATAAACATTTCCGTCAATCGTTTCAATCTGTGAATTAAATCCTGCATAAGTTGTCAGACTTGCATGGTCAGTCATCTAATGATGCAAATCTGAGAACTTATACTGCTGCTTGAAATAGCGATGTCCTATTCACTTTGCCGAATATTTCAAAGTGTGTGCGTGGTCACATGCATGCATAGGCGTAACTACAATCTTAGTTGATGCTTTCGAAATCGTCCCCTCTAAAATATCGGTACATTTTACGACGAACGTTAAGTACTTTAAGAAGAACGTTAAGTTTAAATACTGCATGTACTAATGTGTACAGTATTTAAAAATGAGTTCATTTGCAATCAAAATTGCCTGTTTTTCTAAACGATTTTTCCAACAAAGACTTGCTTCAGCTTTAAAGAAACGGAATGAACAGGGTTGGAACCCCCAGTTACGCCACTGTGCTTGTGCATGTTAAGCGTAAACAACTAAGGCTACGAGGCGTCAGTATATTGTGTTTGTAAATTGTACAATGGACTCGTATGAATTCTGTAGTCAGTTTGCTTGTTTCCTGGATGAAACACTCGAGTTTCCAGGAGAATGTAATCCTCCCCCCCTTATCGACTAATTCGGCTACATTTTGAAAAGATCAGATCAAAGTTCCTCGTCTAATTGATGAGATTCGAACCCATGTGTTTTTCCACACAGTGTGGGAGGCAAAAATTTGCTTCATCTGTGCACATATTAAAATGCAAATTATCCGCAGTTTTTGAAAAATCTCAAATGCATCTCGCATCCCTCCATGGAATAACGGAGTATATGTACATTTGTTTGACATTTTCCCATCCATATGTCTATATTGCACCCTTTTCTATCTATGGATAGAAAAGCAGGAAGGGGTTTCCGTTTTTTGAATGGTTTCCCAGGACGTCAAATAATGTCAGAAAATCATGTTTTCTTGACTAAATTTTATACAAAAGTTTAATAGTAAATTAATAAGAGGAGTTTACCTCAATATAGTACGTGGAACACTTCCGTATGATACCCTCCAGAAATTAAAACGGAAAAAACGAAAAAATCGACAACTTACCGGTACATTAAAGTAAAATATAAATAATTAAAGTAAATTATAAATAATTAAATAATCAATTTAACACAATTCAAAATCAATTCAAAACAATTAAAATTCAAATTAACGCAATTAAAAGAATCTAACGAAAATATTCAAAACGATTTTTGATAGTATGAATCAGAGCTGTAATACTCAATATGTTCTACGTTGATAATGATATTAGTAAATTAATAAGAGGAGTTTACCTCAATATAGTACGTGGAACACTTCCGTATGATACCCTCCAGAAATTAAAACGGAAAAAACGAAAAAATCGACAACTTACCGGTACATTAAAGTAAAATATAAATAATTAAAGTAAATTATAAATAATTAAATAATCAATTTAACACAATTCAAAATCAATTCAAAACAATTAAAATTCAAATTAACGCAATTAAAAGAATCTAACGAAAATTTTGGCAACAAAAGTTTAATGTGTAGCCGTTGTTGTTGGCAAATGATATGTGACAATGATTCACACTAAAATTCTGCAGGGCAGATTTAAGCATTTCTTTTATATTCTCAAAGAAGGTATCATCTTATGTGGCATTTACCCCTTCTGAAATTCCCACCTAAAAACTTAGCAAGTTACAGTATTATTATTATTATTTTTTTTATTGTCAAACAAAGTTGTTTGCAGCTGAATTTATTAACAGTGGAACAAATTGCATTATTTTTCGACTGTCCATGCAAGACTTAACTCCTTCATTCCCATTACCGCTAACGAAAATTCACGTGGAAAACGTGAAGAATAAATATAAATTTTGCTTCAGACTGGATACAGTGACTGCACAATTCAAAATCCATTCCGTCGGTGTTATGTTCTCGCACATTCAAGCAGTAGTCGTAAGAGTGGGCGTTTGAAGTGATCCACATCTAGAAATTTTAAAGACGTTTTTTGCATTGCAAGACAAACTGTTAATGCATTTTGTACAAAAGCGTGTTGGTCTATCTATTCACGTACTGTTGTTGCCGTTCTGAGCGTCAGAAATATGGCTGACGGCAATGTGCCCAACTGTATGCATCCAACAGTTCTGACAGAAAACAAATCCAACATTTTCTAGTCTACAGTCTCCGGTTCTTTCACAGCCAGGGGCTATTTGTTTCTGGTAAACGTTTATTGATCAAGCCAAAAATGAAAAGACATTGCCATGGGGAAACTCGAGCCAACTATTGAAGAGTATCACGAAATGCATTCTAGTAACCTTCGACAGTGCCGGGGGGGGGGGGAGGAGAAGATTTTGAAGCTGTTCGTGTGACACGTGTTCCTTTATATTATATGGCATCAAATTTGGACCTTTAGAAATCCAGGTTGCACAGAACTGCAATTGCTTTGAATGTAATTTAAGAAAAGCAGTGCTTTCGGTCCTTTTATTGCTCTGCATGAAAGCGGTTTGAATCATTTGACAATACCGGCACATTTCAGGATTCTTCTCGGAAGGAGAGAAATTTCAGATTGGGTGAGTGAAGTTAAATTCCTAATCAAAGGAGCATTAAGATATAAACCGTTTAATTAAAATGGCTGTTTTTCATTTAATCCCTCATTATTTTATGTTTACATGCCGCGCTTTCATAGTTGTGAGAATAAATCAGCGAGTGAAGTGAAGATTCGTAATTTAATAATAGAGAAATAACGCTTTTTCAATGCAATTTTTTCCAGTTGCACAATACTTCATTTGGGAAAACTGACATTGTTTGATTTGGGCAGTATAAAGGACAAATGCAATTTCTGGACTATCCAGTTTTTTTTTTTTTTTTTTTACCATTAACATCTTTCGATTAAAAGCAAATATTCGAAGCGATGACGTTGTAGTTTAGCTGTCGCATGTCACGCGGAAAGCAAGTCAAACTGCAGTCGGTGTTCATTCTAATAAACTAGAAAGTAGTTATTAAGTTATTATCGGGAAAAACTTTACAAATATCTTTTTCGATTTTAAATGTTGTACATTAGAAGCAGAGCCAGCTTGGAAAATCATGAGGCCTCGTTCAAAGGCGGTGTTCAGGTGCGTTTACCTTTCAAAAAAATTGCCAACTTTAAACATTAAATTAAGTTTGTAAGAAAGAAAATGTAGCAAACATAACCGTATTGAATAATATTATTTTTGGCCTTACTCCAATATACGGTGCACCCTTGTAATTGGTTGTCAGAACGGGGGAAAGCAGTGATTGACAGGTTGTGACCCCGCCCACTGTGCATCCCCTCTTTGTTTCACGCGGACGTCACTGGAGCGCTAAATGCGAAATCCGTTGCGTATTCTTTCTTTTGAATGCTGTTTTCTACTGTGTAGGGTGGTTAGTTAGTTTTTAATTAAGAAATTATAAACAAGTTTGTTAAATAAAACTTGGTAGTCTGTCACTTAAAGTTTCAATTGCTGTAATGGCTTTGACTGAGATTACTAGAAATGAATTTGAGTTATTGCTCTTATGTACAGCCAGCCAGTCAGTCTTTTTTGTAGTTAAGTGCCATTTCAAATTAAACGGCAAAATTTGAAAAGTATTCAGTTTACAAGGAAGGTTTTTCAAAAGAAACTAGCTTCGAACAAATTGTCTATTAGTACTGTTCTGCATTTGTTGTGTCGCGGCAAAATATATAATTACTATTGTTCTTTATAATAACTTAATGTATATTAAGTTAGTGTTTCCTAACTAGTCTATTTTATTAATGATCCAGCTTTGTGTGGTGAAGTGTTCAATGCTACAGTACTGAGCTCGCACATTCACACGTGACTTCGCATGAAATCGTAATATTCTGAGCTCGTTCTCTTATCTAAGGAATACGTGGCTGTCGAAATTTAGGAGGCATAATGCTATTAAATAACACGCCTCCTATATGTTAAATTAAATGAATAACCAGAAACTAATTATTACAACGAACAGTTAGAACAAACGACTCCACCAAATCGATCTTTGAGAAGTGCGCAGCTCCTGTAACATACTCCTGGCCGACCAACAACCGAACAGTATGCATCGCATTGATTGGCTCTGTTTATTGGCTTCCATCTGATAGATGGAATAAGTAAACATTTTTCCTTTTCCCTTACAGCTCCGAAGATGTCTTAACTGACCTGAGTTCATATAATCGAATTAATTTACCATAATCTCCGTGAAATTAATAAATTAAACCCATTCTCTCTCAAATACTAGCGGAGAAGGAGTATTGATATATTTATGAATAGTTAATTGAGGAGAAACTTCAGTAAGCCGATGTAAACTAATTCCCGTGTATATCGCTATATAAATGGCGAAAAATACTTGGGAAAATAGGAGGGATAAGAAAACATTTTTAGAAAACAATCGGCCTGATTATTGTGACTGATGGATTCTCGTTTTATTAGTTTTTTTTTTTTTTCTCGTGGAAGAATTTTAAATTAATTTTATTATTATTATTTTTCTTTAAAGATCCATCGGTTTAATATTAAGCTAAGCTTTTTTTTATGAAGTTTCTCGTTGGTCAGAAGATGTATGTTGGTATTCGAAGGAATTTCAGGTTAAACTTTAGATTATGATGCAATTCCATGGACCTTTACGACCAAAAAAGATGGGGCAGGTCTAGTTCTGCCCACAGGTTCGCTGTGATTGGAAAATCTAGGCCTGTCAGTTATTATCCGCTTTTTTTATTAAATGCTGGAAAGTTGTGTACTGAAGGTTAGAAGTGTGGTTTTTTAATAGATTCCATTTTAGTTTAGTCAAAGAAAGTTATGTTACGTCACGTCACTAATTCTGGACGAATTCAAGCAAAAAATTGTGGTCTTAGACAATACCGTACACGAAAGATTACGGACATCGTTCTTCGCTTGAATCCATCCCGAATTAGTGGCGTAAACTAACCCAACCTTTTTGGTTTAACCGAATATGAAAGCCATATGGGAAGGAAAAGTATTTAAATTTTTTGTCTACTAAAGACATATCAGATTTACCCGCCTGTACATCTTATTCCTGCTGGCTGGAGTAGCTTGAGAAATGGCATTCTCCGTAACGTAAAATCTCGGTGAGTAGGAGCCTTCGCAAGGAACTGATGACCTGCCTATCCTTTACAGACGCCAAGATTCATGGGATGCGCCTCATATTCTAAAGTTTATCCCAACTTTATGTTGGAACCCATTCCACATCGGTCCAGCTGTAAAAAAAAAATAGTCAGTACAATGTTATCTCATTTCCACACTCCTGATAACATTGTACCGACTATTTTTTTTCATTGAATTTTTTTCATTCATAATAAAATTCATTGAATTATTAAGATTCAGCTAATAAATAATCGTCTGTAATCAGGGTCAATGTGAGGCTGTAAACAGAGCTAATTATTTATTAGCTGAATCTTAATAATTCAATGAATTTTATTAACTTAAATATTGTACGTAACCGGTAAAATATTTCAGTTCACTGCCATAATTATTTATGTGAAAACTGTAATTCGTGAAAAAATTAATTTAAATTTTACGAAACGTTGTAGTACCGGTTGGTGAAGAGATAGTTCAGTGTTAATTTATAGTTAGTCATCAAAATTATGTTTTTATTACACTTAATAAATTTCTCTTATTAATAATATCTGAGCTACACTTAATTCTTTAAGTTGACAAGTTTGAATTGCTTAATTTGGACATTTTGAAGGACAAATGCAATTCCAACAGGTGTCTCTGACATATCCCTCCTTGCAAAAACATCCCGGGGCACACTCTAATGTACAAGGTCCAGGCGTCGTGTTGTAGTTGGCACAGGTGAGAGGGCAGCGTGTACCACAATCGGTGTAATATTCTTCGGGCTGACGACACTGGCAAGCTAGGGAATAAAAGAGAAATTTCTATTATCTTGTTTATGTTTGATGTTTTAACGAGATTTGACTTATTTAGAAGTATAATTTATAAATTCCTTTTCAAAATGTCTACCGTGCAAATTAAAGCTGAAAATTCCTGTTTACAGCATTTAAATAAAATTGATAATGAGCTGAGCTTTTTTTGGAAACAAAGGTCTCAAAGTAGCGGGAATACTTTGGTTCAGGGGTGAACTTCCGAAGGTGATTCTCCGACGAATCAGAATTATATCATGCGTTATTTGTGCTCTTTTTTGAGAGCGACCTCTAGCAAGACATGAGTAATCGGAAGATGCATTTGTGTGTTGATTGCAAGGAGCATGAGGAGATTAAGATGAAACTAGGCATTTTGATGGTATTATATGAGGGATTGAAGAGGAATTTCTGAAGGTCGTAGTTACAGTAATGAACTTTACCTTATTGTAATACGAAAATTATTAATTAACCTTAATGAACGTAAAATGAACTTTACGCTTAATTAGATTTTAAATATTGTGCTTTATTTGTTTGATTTTCCATAGATACGGTGTGATGTTCCTTTTATGTTCATTTTTATGATTGTGTTAAAAATTGTTTTCCTCTAAAACAGTGAACTATAAATGTATAATGCAAGTGTTAATGTATGCTACGGTACAATACTTATAATGCCTTCCTTATTGCAGGCTTATGATATAATGAATGTAATATTTTACATCTCACAGAAGAGTTCTTTAAGTGTTCATTCTTAAAGAAATAAAAGTAATAAGTAAAAACCAGTCGTTAAGTAAAACCAGTATAAGAATAAAAATTATGGCTTCAAATTTTTGTATTATTATTCGTCCCAGGGTTTTTTTTTTTTCCTTCTTTACACTTTAATTAAGGGAGTTTTGTTCTAGGGTGGTTTTGTACGGACCCAGATGATATGGACTATATCATCTGGGCCTATACATAGATCAGGATTTTCATTTTTTTAATTGCTAAGCCTAGACGTGACTTTGAATTATTTGGTATTAGTAGAAACGACATGCCTTAGGACTGCCCTCATGCCTTTTCTTCTGGAGATAAAGCCGTAGTGGGTGAGCGGTGAGACTAAACAAAAGAACTAGAAGGCACAAACATTTTAACTAAGTAGTTTTATTTAACTTTTCATTCCATGCCACACTTTCACATTTGCCGTAATAATTCAATGAGTGCAGTGATACCTCATATTTTAATAATATATCATCATTTTTTTATGCAAATAGTACCATAAATCAGTGCGATTAGTAATACTTGTAAGACTTAATGTGGGAAAGTTTATTTTGGACAATCTGAAGGGCAAATGCAATTTCCACACTTGTCTCTGACATATCCATCCTTGCAGAAACATCCTTCGACACACAACAGTATGCAAGCTTCTGGCGGTGTGTTGTAGTTGTCACATGTCAAAGGGCAGGCTGTACCACACGTGGTGTAATATTCATTGGGATCCGGGCACTGACAAGCTAGGGAGAAAGAAACAATTCTTTAGGTTGTTATCAATTTTTCAAATTTTTTTTTTTATTATTTAAAAAAAAAAGCCAGCTTTTTTTTTTTTTTAATGTAAACCCCAAACACGAGAGGTATTAGAACCTATAGTACTGTGCATGGCTTGGAGGCTGAGAAGATATTTGTTGATATTAGGCTTTAACTTCTGTAGACTGTAATTTTCAGGAAATACGTACGAAGGAAGGTTGTTCCAGAAAATGGCAGTTGAATGAATAAACGAGGAAGATGAAAAGTTGGTTCTGTGAGTTTGAAGTTGGACAGTAAATGGCTGGTGGCGGCACGTGTTCGGACTGTTTTGAAAGAGAGAGCGGGAATTATAGAAGCCAATTCAGAAGAACACAATGCCCATGGAAGTATCTGTAGAAGAGGCATGCAGCAGAAACAGTACGTCTATGAGACAGTGAGTGGAGAGACTGTTAGAGAGAATCATTAATTAACCTAACTGCCCTCTTCTGAATGGAATCTAGAAGCCTGAGAGAGGTTTTGGGGGCACCACCCCAGATCTGGGAACAATATTCCATGGTAGGGCCGATTTGCGATTTGTACAGAGTGAGCAGCTGTTTGAAAGAAAAGTAACTCCGAGAGCGAAAGAGAAAGCCAAGTTTTTTAGATGTTTGTTTGTTTGTTATTTGGTTTTTAGGAGCATTAGCAACTAAGGCCATATTGCTCCGGGAATATGCGGTGGTCATTCCTTGACCTTTCCGCATCCTCCGTATTTGGTGGTGACGGGCTAGAACTCCGGTCTAATCAAGAAGCGTGTGCTTACGCACTGCTGCCCCTTCCCACCTGGCTACGGAGGCGCCTTTTTTAGATGCGGAGGAAGCAATATTTGTAATGTGTTTGTGCCAAGAGAGATTAGAAGTCAGGGTAATCCACAAAAGAGATATATCATCTTGCCTAGAAAGCATAGGAGCAGAAGAATCCTTTTTGCGAGATATAAGACAAGACTGAGTTTTAGAAGGATTGAAATCAACTGTTGTCTTTGTCCCACTGGAGAATTACCTATAGATCGGAATTTAAGGAATTGATTGCGGATATTCGAGAAGTTGAAGCTGATTGAGCAGGGCAAGGTTTCTCAAAATGTTAAGTGAAATGCAATGTGCTATCATCGGCAAAACTATGAATAGTATTTACGGTCAATCGAAGGAGGCCATTAATATACAATAGAAAAAGAGTGGGGGAAAGAACTGAATCTTGGGGGACACCAACATTGGTGTCCCCCAAGATTCAGTACAGAGTGAGCAGCATTAGCTCACTGAGGGTGATGGTAGATCGTTTTCAGAAGACTGAAAACGATCTACCATCACCCTCAGTGAGCGGTCAGAGAGAAAACTGGATAACAATCACAAAAACAGTTGGCAAACCATAAGATGGAAGCTTGTTTATAGGATCTTTATGCCAAACACAATCGAAAGCCTTTGAGATGTCAAGAGGAACTGGAAAACAGCTTGGAAAATAACGAGTCCTACTTCAAAGGTTGTGTGCTGGTGTTAAAAAAATTAAAAAGAAAATGCTAACTTTTTACATTTAGTTCTAATTTGCATGATAATTCGATAATATTGTGCTTCCCAAATTAATTTCATAATTGATTGCTAATTATAACAAAATACGTTAGAACGAACGATTTCAGCCAAATGATCTCTGAGGAATGCGCAGCTCATTCATATACCTAGCGGACTGTCAATCACAAAGCATTGGTTGGCTTCTTGGTATAGCAGTGTTTATGTAATTGTTGGTTTTAGGGGGATTAGCGACTGAGACCATATTGGTCCGTGTGTCTTATGTCGGTGCAAATATTATGGCCTATTTTCATGTTACGCTGGCGGAAATTGAAAGAGCCAGGTCCCTCCACACGAGATTGGCTAACTGCGGTCTTAGTTGAAGAGACATAAGACTTTAGAAGTTCTTCCAGTCATCGACAGGGTTCGAAATCGGACCTCTCCACTACAGGAGTGAAGAAATAATTATACTGTCACTACCTACATGTGATGCAATAAGTAAACGTTTTCCTTTCTCTTACTATCTCAATATCGTATAGCTGATCTGAGTTCATATAATCGAATTAAAGTAAGTCATCGGTAAATATTTCTTGCCGAAATTGTCATTAAAATGGTAACGAAACGACTACACTGGAAAATATGAATATTAATGTTGTTTCTAGAAAATGATATCAATAATAAATAAAATCCCATTTTTAAAATTTCTTTAGTTAGAAAATAACATTTTAAATTAAGCTACACAGTCATTTCTTCATTAGTGTCTCGTAACAGATAGTTACGAGAAATCTTTCGAAAAACAATTTCATCATGTGAAGTATTAACATATTATAATTAATTTAAATTGTAATAAACGAAATGGGTACTTCTGGCAGGGTGAACAACCAAATATGATAACGACACTCTGCTGGAGAAAGAAACATGGCGTAATAACCTATATATTACTCTAAACAAGCAACTACTGTACTTTGGAAGATGGGAAGGTATAAAGTTACTTGCCTGGTGATCCATTCTGCTGCTCGTGCTACCTTTTATGAATTTCTGTTGATGGAGAAAAAATATTACGTTTGTTGTGCTATTTTGTTTGTCCGTTGTTTTATTCTTAAGGATTTTTTTTTTTTTTTTTTTTTACAAGGAGTTGTGGTTTGTTAGAATGAATGAGTAGAATCAGGAGCGGCTGAAGTTTCGGGTAATGGACAAAAAAATGGAAACATTAAGATTTGTGGAAAGCGTTAGACTTATTCAGAACAGCGGCATCTATGTGCAACTGACAAAGGCATGAAACGTGTGAATGATACCCCAGCATGCTTAGCATCATATCTGTAAAGGAAATCCTGGCCTCACTGCTTGTAATCATTAGTACCATGTCGTCCTTTTTGGCAGGAGCTTCGTTCACAAAGACACTCCCTAAGGTTATAAGAGGAATAGTTTCCAAGATCATTTCTACGTGGAAATCTAAAGGGAATACATCGTCTGCAAAATGGCAACAGTGGGCGAAACCGCGTACTCCATAATCGGGACGTTCGAGCACTAGTGCGATGCTCAAAGCGAAATTAGCGAGAAACGGCTGCTCAGTTATACACGAATTTCAACGCAGGACGCCAGAGGACAGTTTTGTCAAAAATATTACGTCGAGAACTTCAAAAAGCTGTATATCACGGTTGAGTTGCAGTCATCACAAGTGACAATGCACGTCGTCGTGTCAAGTAGTGCAAAGAGCACAAGCAGTGGAAGAATGTGATATGGTCCGTCGAATTCTCCAAAACTTTGTTTTTTTGCAAATGGACGAGTGCACATGTGGCGCCAATGAAAGGAAACTTACAACTCTGGTTACTTCTTTCCTACTGTTAAGTGTAAGGTGTATTTAGTGTCAGACGGCACCAGGGGTTTCTCCCATCTCCGCGTAGCTTTCATTGTGGGTGAACCATTTCCAGCGCAGTGTTTTCCAGAGATTTAAAAGTATATGGATATTGTATGTGTGTAGTGTCATGTAACTTTGTTCATCTGGTCGTTTAGCCGCCGGGCCCAACTTGCCTCACCTTCGCCCCATGGAGGCAGACCAGGTACACCAGTATCAGTTATTTACTCTGGCAGGTCCTGCCACCTAATTTCCTCAGATTTCAGTGGATAGGACCTAAAAAAACAATAAATGAAATGTATATTATATATATATACACACACACACAACGTGCATACATACCATCATCAATCGTGGGGGTTGATAGGCAGGGACATGGGCGAAGGTATTTTGGATGTGTTTAAATTTAGGCGTGTGGGGGCTTCACTAGCGTGAAGATAGAGGCGGAGAGCTAACTGGGGGAGAAAGACAGAAGTATGGGGCAAATAGGGAAGACATCCAAGTTTCAGTGGGGCATGCTCATGCCTCAGAGTATAAATGAGGGTGGGGTACGAGAGAATCCTCCCCCCCGGGAAGTAGGGTTTAAAGGTGAAGGGGGCTAGGGTGCCCTCTTCAGGCTGCCTTAAGGCTTTGGGAGCTAGGCTGCGGTTTGTCTTCTATTCCTGTCCACTTGATTCAGGTTGGGACACTCATGGGGAAAGCTTCGTCCTTTTTGTTTTTCTTTTTCCCCTTTTCTTTATCCCTTTCCCCTTTATTTTCCGTTAATTTTCTTTTCTTCCACAGGAGTTGTCTCTGTCTTATGCGATTTGTTTATGATACTGTACTATCAGTCTCAATGTAGGGCAATTAACACCTTTCTCCTTGTGAAGAGATCCCGTGCGTATTGGGAAAAGCGCTCGGTACTCCTCTTCAGAGTCAATGAAGTGATGTTCAAGTCCTTTGGGGAGGTATTGGATTTTCGTGATGAGGGTGCATTGAGATCTTCGTATTGTGGGCAGTCGTAAAGCAGGTGGTTCCAGTTTTCGACCTCCTGCACGTGCAATTTGGGTCATCCGTGAGGCCGAACAGTTTCTGGTTAAAGTGTCCATGTCCTGTGAGTAACGAGGTCAGTTGCAAGCCATTAAAAATCAGCCGGTTGCCTTGGGTATATTTTGTTCAGTTTTGGAAACTTACGAGTGATCTCGCCTTTTGTCGTCTCTGTCCATATTTGCTGCCACTCCTGAAGGAGATAGGTCTGTAGTCGTGCTCTTTCCGTTTTTTGACTGCTTGCTGGGTTGATTGCCGACCGGGCTAGCCGAGTGGGTAAAGTACCTGCCCGGCAACCCAAAGGTCGCGGGTTCGATTCTCGCCTCGGGCTTGGATCAAAGTACTGCAAAAACCTTGGGAGGTGCAATATGGCCACAGAAGCCGATGCGCCAACAACTACCAAATAAAAAAAAAAAAAAAAAAAAAAAGCTGGGTTGATTGTGAAGTCCTCATGATTTGCGGCCACTCCCTTTTGAGTTTCCTACCGTTAGGGGGGTTTTGTAATGGTGTGGAGTATTTTGTCATGACATGGTTTGGGTGTACTCCCCTTTTATGGTTAATGTCAATCGCTATTTAAGAGTCCTGAGCGCTCATATTCATCCAGTGGTCAAGCATTTTTTCATGAAGGGATAGGTCTTTCAGGATGACAATGCTCTAATCCACAGAGCACAGGTGGTCACCGTCTGGTTTGAGAAGCATAAGACTGAACTTTTTCACATATCATGGCCATTGCAGTCATCAGATCTAAACTCGATAGAAAATCTATGCGAACTGCTGGAACGACGCCTCAAGCAGTGTTTTCCAGCTCAATCCACAAGCAGGAATTGATCTTGTTTCTTGTGGACGAATTGTGTCGTGTCCCTTCTGATGCCTTTCAGGCACTGAAAACTGCACGCCACGACGTATTCAACCTGCACTGGACTCAAATGGCTGTCCAGCACCGTATTAACGATTTTACTTAGTGTTTCCATTTTTTTTTTGTTAATTACTTGTATGTTGGCTTTCCGAAGTAGATTTCTTTTGAAATCTATTTTACATACTCGGTTTAGCAGCTGTAATAAATATGATGCTATCGTATTTTCGACATGCATTCAACCTAACTAGGTTGAATGCATGTCGACGGACGCCGTTCCGTGATTCTCCATTGTGACGATCTCGCAATCTTTAATTTGAACTTTACCTGTTCTATTCTCCCTATCCACAGTCCTTTTCCAGGACTCCCTCAACTGCACCTAGCACCCTTCCTGCTCCTTTTCGCCTGGGGAATGCTTATGCTAGACCATCCCCCGCTTTCTTCCCTGTCTTCCACTTTCCTATCTCTTCTCTGCTCGGCCCTCCCCACTCTCGCTCCTGCAGGAGTGTGGACGGCCCACCAGATGTTTTTTTACTTCCTGGTCCGGCTCCTCGTGCCAGTGGACGGATGCTGGGAGGGTCCTTACTGGTGATCGCGCCTTCCTGTAACGAGCAGGCCAGTCAAACAACACACTACTCACACTGACTGGCTTTACAATGTCAACAGAGTACTTAACGCGGATTTGTGGGGAACTGCATAGCAATAACACTGTCCACTATGCATTCAACCAATGTTATCGATTATTAGAATAAATTCCTACCTATTGTGGTAGGAGTTGAGTAGTTTTAATAAATTTCAAGAAGGTTCGGATAAATGATTGAAAGGAATGTACAAATGAGTAGGTTTTTGGGGTGGATCTGTAAAAGCTTTGTATCCTTTCATTATGTTCCCATCACTAAATTCCTTTTCAAATATTCAAATTAAAAAGTTTACTTACTTTGGGCTGTTTAAGCAAAAATATTACAGCATGCTGAGCTTCTGTGGTGAAAAAAAAATCTTTATCTCTAGGATAAAAGTGCATTGAAACATGCATTTTCTTTTTTAAATGCTTGTTTTGGTTAGTTTTGTATGTAAATTACTGAATAATGACTGACTTCGTCTAATTAAGAAGGTAATCTTTAATTAAGGAAACTGATTATTATACAGCATTTTAAAAATAATTTAGGAGAACTCATCAATTATTATAAATTTAGTCATAAAATTCAATAAAGGAATACCTTAACTGTAAATAATCCTGTCCGGTGCTCAAAATCGCACAAAATTCAAAAACAGAAGAATATTACCTATACACACAGTTTATTTATCACTGTTCACTACAATCAGGATTTCTATTCCAGTTACTCCACAGAACTGTTTCACTAATTGCGTTAACAGCAATATTCATACGTGGGTGGTATAAAATTATTATAATTAAGCTGTCATTAAGTGACTAATTAAAAAGTTTACGTGAAATTAAAACGTGACTACGCCACGTTTAATTTATGCCTTGAAGTAAATTTTGTTGAGGTCATTATCAAGAATTCAGAAAAGCTCCTATAAAATGTTTAATGCTTTGTAACAACACAGGAGATCTGTTTAATAAAATAAAAAATGGTATTCGTTTGGAGTCCTTTTGTTGATCGGCTACAGAAATTCTCCTAGAGGTTTGAGGAACTACCAGTTATTTTTTAACGAAATAAGGTTAGTTTATTTACGATTGTAAATGGGAAGACAACTACTTTCCTTGACTATACCACAGACATAACAAAGAACCGGCCGATGGAAGAAAGACTACTCACCACCCACCCACCTACGTACAAAAGGTTTGGCAGCAGAGATGTTAGCCCTTTGGAAAAGGGGCAATAACAAAAATTCCTACAGGATGTAGGCAAAACCTTTCCGAAATCCCCAACCTGGCTATACCTAGGCCTGAGGACCACATACCTGTTAACCAGCCACGATGAAATTAGCATTAGAAGAGGCACATGATGCAAGAAAGCAAGCTTATGCAGCATCAGCCAAAAAAAAAACTCATTTCACCCTCCGTTCGTTCCAAATACCTGTCCAGCCCAGCCTTAATTTATTTAGGCTGTCAACTTCCACCACAAGGGATGGAAGTCTGTTCCACCAACCAACAACCCGCTGGCTAAAGGCAAACTTCCGCACATCTATCCTACATCTGTCTTTCCTCAATTTGAATTTATGCCCTCTCAGGTGATTATTCTGAGCAAGAGGAAGAATCCCGCCAACCGGGCTAGCCAGGTGGGTAAAGTGCCTGCCTGGCAACCCAAAGGTCGCGGGTTCGAATTCCACCTCGGGCTTGGATCAAAGTAAAATGCAAAAACTTTGGGAGGTGCATTATGGCCACAGAAGCCGATGCGCCAACAACTAACAAAAAAAAAAAAAACTAACACTTTTCCCAAGTTTACGAAATTTATGTTAGCACGCTGTTCAAACTGCGACATTCCGCAAGCTATGACACACGAGTGAAGTAGTCGAGCCAATTTCCGCTTGGTATGATTTTGTGCACCAAGGTCGACGTCACCGCCTCAGGAAATCTTTCGGCCGTAGCACAAACCATTCTGCGCAACGTGCGATTCCGGGAAGCTTTTTAATGTACTACTTATTTTATTTATTCTTCTTGATGCAAGCGAAAAGAAGTTGGGTGTGGGGAGGAGGCGATCTTTGTGCCTTCACACTTTTATTTGCAGTATTTAAAATACTGATATTTACTAAATACTGGAATTAATAATATTTAATGAATTTTAATGTCCTCATGACTCAAAGTTATTATCGAAGTTTATATCTAAAGGTCTTGCATGCATAAAACATCACCCAACCGCTCTCCCCCCAAAGGGCTACTATAATTTAATTTGTATTTTGGACGAAACTTCATCCAGATTTGAAATATTTTATTTTTGCGTTATAGGTTTAATTTTTAATTATTTACAAATGATTGTTATGCTGAGCATTCATTTCGTTAAATTATGCATCGCGATAAATAATTTCGGGAGTTTTCTCTAAATTGTTATAATGCAGAACGAAATAACTGTTCGAATGGAACCAAACCCAAAATTTTCAGTGCTCGGGGCTAGATTGGGAAAATACCTAACACAACTTCCTGTGCATTGGGATGGTTGTCAAAGTGTTACTTAGCCAGCAACCCCTACCCCATGATGATTTGCGCTCGAAACTTTTACTTATTTAGAGATACTGTAAATATGCATATTTTTCAGTACCTCCAATTTTTTTTTTTTTTTTTTTTTTTTTTTTTTAGCTACAAACTCGGATCCACCCCTTGTATACTGTTGTCTTTGAAACAACTGCTGTTGCTGATACAAATACCTGCCCGCTTAGTTGCTGTTGTTCAATGTTTAGCACCGATAAGATTGCGTTTCTTTCCACTATTATCATCGTAAATATACGATGATAATAGCGGAAAGAAACGCAATCTTCTGGCAGGGCATGGGCATGCCCTACTAACACCAAATTGAGGCCTCCTACTCTATTGGCCTCATCCTTCCTCCTTTAACAGGCGCCTCCGTAGCCAGGTGGGAAGGAGCAGCATTGCGTAGCACACGCTTCTTGATTAGACCGGGGTTCGAGCCCGTCACCACCAAATACGGAGGATGCGGAAAGGTCAGGGAATGACCACCGCATATCCCGGAGCAATATGACCTTAGTTGCTAATGCTCCTAAAAACCAAATAAACAACAACCTCCTTTATCCCCCCAGTCTTTAGTCTCCCCCTCTATCTTTACACAAGCGAATGTCTCCCCCCCACACACACACACAAATTTAATGAATCCAAATTAAGTTACGCCCATATTTCGGTCTTTCCTTATTCAAGCGACATCACCCTACGCAATCGAGAGATATCACATATCTCTACATATTTGTGTAAATTTTTTATTATTATTATTTATTTTTATTAGGTCCTAGCCACTGAAATCTCAGGAAATTAGGTGGTAGGACCTGCCAGAGTAAAATAAATACTATTGGGTACCTAGTCTGCCTCCACGGGACGTAAGTGGGGCAACGTTGGGCCTCAGCAGAGGTCCAGCGGCTAAATGGCCAGAGGAACAACGGCACAAAACACCACACTTCCATAATCCATACACTTTTAAATCTTTGCCATCCCAGTGAACTGGTACAAGTCAAAGTGTATAAGTAAGTTACTGGCGGCAACCAGGGTTTGCCCTATATCCAGCGTGTGTTAGGCATAGCGCCAAGTTGCCGGCTAAAAAAAAAAAGTTCAACTAGAGAGAGAGAGAGAGAGAGAGAGAGAGAGAGAGAGAGAGAAAATTGAGCTAAATGTGTGTAATATGTGGTTTGCGTTGTGTGTAAGCCGGCACATGGCTTTTAGCAGCAAGGAATTGAGGACAAATTTTCGTCTGAACCCCTCGCTCCCGTCCCTTGCCGCGAGGAGCCAGCCAGGATCTACTAAATAGCTTAGGAGGATGCAGAAAACTGGGTCCTCAAGAAAATAAAGAAAAGATTACTACTGGTAAGAAGTGAACTCTGGTTAAAAAAGATTAGCCAGAGAAAAAGATTACCAACTATATATAAGAGATTATTAATTAAAATTTTCTGTGACTCAAGGATAAACAAGGCTTTAGGTCACAACTTAATCAAATAAAATGTGTTAACAGCAAGTTAACGAATTAAGGTTAGTTAAAAATTACAATAAAACCAGTACTATCGAAAATAAACTAGAACAAACTGTGTTAGCATAATTTAGAAGAGTTTCTCAATTCAAAGATGTTTAACAAAATTTATACACACAACAAGTGTAATAGAATGTGCAAAACTTTTCCAAAGAAGAAATGTAGTGCTAAAAACCAAAAATTAAAATTAGAAATTATTTAATCAAGACTTGGTGCTGCCACCCGTTAGCGCCAAGAAAAGAAATTAATCAGGAACACCCAGGACATGCCTACGTCTCTTGAAAATAGCATTTGCAAAATTAGTTAATTCATTAAACATATCTGAAGATTCCACCAATAAAAGAAATGCGGAGATGGGGGGGAAACCCCTGGTGCCATTAGACACTGAAAACACAGGAAGTAAATATCTCTGCAGAACGCAGAGATATTTACTTCCTTATTATTTCTTCCTGCCTCTAAACATTTCCCCCTATCCTAGATGCAATCTGATGAAGCGTCTTCTCAAGGCACTGTACTGTTCTTAATAAATTGCCCACTAAGTGGGTACTTGAATGAATAGAAATTACTTACTTTGTTGAGCCCAGCCGAAAGCAAAGAGTGAGGCCACGGCGACACATATGAAAGCGGCGTTCATGGCTTGACCAGGATTTGGCTAAAATAAAAAGAAAAGTATAAAAATTGTTTTTTAAAATGGTGAAAGCTGAGATTGACCAAACTGAGAAATGCTTTTATATAGCTCTTTTGCCTCTTATTTTTAACTGGAAATTACGATCACTACTTCGCATTACTGTATTTACATTTGTGTTCGTTCATTGTGTTGGCAGTTGGTGCATTAAGGAAGGGCCTTCCTTGCTTCTCTGAGGAATTTTAATGAGAACTGGAAACAGTGCTGTCATTGCAATATAGGAGAAAAGGTTATTGTGGTAAACAACAACAACTGTTTGCCTTTTCAATGCGTTGGAGTAAGTTTTTCTGTTAGAATTCTGCTTCTGTATGTTCTATCGTGTCTCGTATGGTCGGTCAGGAGAAAGCAGGTGCACATGCAAAAATTAATTTGAATCGTGATGAACAGATAAAAGCAGCAGTTATGTACAAATTTCCGAATGGGGTGAGCACGATTGTTACAGACGTTCCGTTAGTTTTATGCTGTGCTACAGACAACGAAATAGCCAGTAGACAACATCTGGATGACTTTTACCCGGGGTCGAATAATTGGGAAGGTCGAAGTGCGAGGAGTGTGGCTGCAGAGTTTGGCTTCGCCCACAGCATCGTTTCACCTGCGTGGTCGGCTTTCAGAAAGACAGGTACAGCTGTTCGAAGGATCAGTGGTTATCGTCCACGAAAAACAACCAATGATGACCGCTGTATACTCGTACAGGCCAAAAGGACAGACACCAGAATCTATTGCAAACCAGCTGCACAGGACGTAGGATATCGCAGTTTACTGCGGCCAGGCAACTCCACAAAGGTGGACTGTTTGCCCTGAGGTCAGTACGCTCTGTCTCTTTTAACACCTGCCGATCGGAGATACCGTTTACAGTGATGCATCGAACACAAGGACTGAACAGCAGCGCAATGGGGTAAAGTACTCTATACTGATGAGAGTAGATTCAGTCTCAGTAGCAATTGTGAACGTCAGCTAATCTGGCGAGAGGTTGGCACCCGGTATCACCCCGCAAGCATCACTGAAAGGGATCGATATGGCAGTCGCGGCATTCTCGTCAGGGGAAGCGTTATCTTGGATGGATGTATACAACTCCAGATACTGGAAGGCGGTACTATAACCGTTGCACGCTACTTTACTGAGGTAATCCTTCCCCATGTGGGTCTGTTCCGAGGTGCCATTGACCCCGAGTTCGTGTTTATGGATGATCACGCCACTCTCCATCGCACTGCAGCTGTTGATATGCTTTTGGAAAGTGAGGACATTGTTCGTATGGATTGGCCTACCCGTTTCGCCGATTTAAATCCAATCGGACGCATATGGGACGCTCTGGGAGACGCCTAGCTGCACGTCCACACCCACCAGAAAATGTTCACTAGCTGGAGATGGCGCTGACAGAGGAATGGACGATGTTACCGCAAGAACTTATCAACAACATTGTTCTAAGTATGAACAGGCGGTGCACGCCTGCATCGAGATTAGGCATGGCCATATCACCTACTGAGGACCACCTCTTCCCTTTGTTCCATCTTTGGCAGTGATGCATCTGCATCATGGCAGCCAGTGTTATGTTGCCATTTTTGAATAAAGTCCCTCTGTACCGTTTTGTTTCCGCCATCATTTCTGTACCTCACGAGGTTCCTTTGGTATGCTTTTCCCATATCCAGGCCACTCCTATGAGAAGCTACAGGTGAAAGCCTGACTGGTCCTTAAGTTTTGCACACCACTGTAGCAGCGAGCGGATCTTGATCAGACGGAAGGAAGTTCTCAGTTATGGTCAGGGTTTCCTTTACTGAACAATGTGAGAAAATTAGCTGTAGGGTGGCCTCGCCTTGTGAGGGAGGAACATGAATAAGATCAGTGCCCATTTTCGACATGTTCAATGACAGTGTATCTAGGAGCTTCTTTGTGGCTGGCAGTGGAAGGTTAGTCTTCGAGGATGATGAGCTTTTGCCGATGATTGATTGTAGATGACAGCCATGCTGTCAGATTAAGGACACAATCCGCAGAAACTGGTGGAAGGAAATAAACGGCGCACATACAGAGATCGATAAACCAGCAATTCGGTAGATTCTATGTCACCTCCTGGATAAGTGAATGCCTTAATTAGGGGAAATGAACTCCTTTGAAATATTGCTATGCCGCCACCTCGTCTCCCAATTCTATTAGCAGCCAGCGTGTGATAGCCAAGATTTGCGATTTGAGAATTCTGCTTCTGTATGTTCTATCGTGTCTCGTATGGTCGGTCAGGAGAAAGCAGGTGCACATGCAAAAATTAATTTGAATCGTGATGAACAGATAAAAGCAGCAGTTATGTACAAATTTCCGAATGGGGTGAGCACGATTGTTACAGACGTTCCGTTAGTTTTATGCTGTGCTACAGACAACGAAATAGCCAGTAGACAACATCTGGATGACTTTTACCCGGGGTCGAATAATTGGGAAGGTCGAAGTGCGAGGAGTGTGGCTGCAGAGTTTGGCTTCGCCCACAGCATCGTTTCACCTGCGTGGTCGGCTTTCAGAAAGACAGGTACAGCTGTTCGAAGGATCAGTGGTTATCGTCCACGAAAAACAACCAATGATGACCGCTGTATACTCGTACAGGCCAAAAGGACAGACACCAGAATCTATTGCAAACCAGCTGCACAGGACGTAGGATATCGCAGTTTACTGCGGCCAGGCAACTCCACAAAGGTGGACTGTTTGCCCTGAGGTCAGTACGCTCTGTCTCTTTTAACACCTGCCGATCGGAGATACCGTTTACAGTGATGCATCGAACACAAGGACTGAACAGCAGCGCAATGGGGTAAAGTACTCTATACTGATGAGAGTAGATTCAGTCTCAGTAGCAATTGTGAACGTCAGCTAATCTGGCGAGAGGTTGGCACCCGGTATCACCCCGCAAGCATCACTGAAAGGGATCGATATGGCAGTCGCGGCATTCTCGTCAGGGGAAGCGTTATCTTGGATGGATGTATACAACTCCAGATACTGGAAGGCGGTACTATAACCGTTGCACGCTACTTTACTGAGGTAATCCTTCCCCATGTGGGTCTGTTCCGAGGTGCCATTGACCCCGAGTTCGTGTTTATGGATGATCACGCCACTCTCCATCGCACTGCAGCTGTTGATATGCTTTTGGAAAGTGAGGACATTGTTCGTATGGATTGGCCTACCCGTTTCGCCGATTTAAATCCAATCGGACGCATATGGGACGCTCTGGGAGACGCCTAGCTGCACGTCCACACCCACCAGAAAATGTTCACTAGCTGGAGATGGCGCTGACAGAGGAATGGACGATGTTACCGCAAGAACTTATCAACAACATTGTTCTAAGTATGAACAGGCGGTGCACGCCTGCATCGAGATTAGGCATGGCCATATCACCTACTGAGGACCACCTCTTCCCTTTGTTCCATCTTTGGCAGTGATGCATCTGCATCATGGCAGCCAGTGTTATGTTGCCATTTTTGAATAAAGTCCCTCTGTACCGTTTTGTTTCCGCCATCATTTCTGTACCTCACGAGGTTCCTTTGGTATGCTTTTCCCATATCCAGGCCACTCCTATGAGAAGCTACAGGTGAAAGCCTGACTGGTCCTTAAGTTTTGCACACCACTGTAGCAGCGAGCGGATCTTGATCAGACGGAAGGAAGTTCTCAGTTATGGTCAGGGTTTCCTTTACTGAACAATGTGAGAAAATTAGCTGTAGGGTGGCCTCGCCTTGTGAGGGAGGAACATGAATAAGATCAGTGCCCATTTTCGACATGTTCAATGACAGTGTATCTAGGAGCTTCTTTGTGGCTGGCAGTGGAAGGTTAGTCTTCGAGGATGATGAGCTTTTGCCGATGATTGATTGTAGATGACAGCCATGCTGTCAGATTAAGGACACAATCCGCAGAAACTGGTGGAAGGAAATAAACGGCGCACATACAGAGATCGATAAACCAGCAATTCGGTAGATTCTATGTCACCTCCTGGATAAGTGAATGCCTTAATTAGGGGAAATGAACTCCTTTGAAATATTGCTATGCCGCCACCTCGTCTCCCAATTCTATTAGCAGCCAGCGTGTGATAGCCAAGATTTGAGGGTAAGGTAGCAATTTCCTTTTCATCTCTGAGCCAGGTTTCAATCAGAATGACGAAGTCGTACAGTGCATCCGAAGGCATCTTTCTTAGAGGAAATTCATAGTAAGAACACCCTTCAGCCAGATCTCGTGAAAGGCCCACAGAGGTTGTCGGCAGGGCTCTCCCCTGGGGCCACCTTCTGTGGAATATTGTCCTAGATGAATTCCTAAACTGCGATCTTCAAAACGTACATTCACAGGCATATGCGGATGATTTGGTATTCACCATCGCAGCGGACTCTCGACAACAACTAGAAGCAATGGCCAACAGAGCCCTCACTACCCTGCAGGAATGGGCAAACCGTAACTTTCTTCACATCTCATCAACAAAAACTAGCTCCTTTCTGCTCAAAGGGAACCTAAATATTAGGAGGCCCCCACAAATAAAAATACGGGGAACAATCTGCCTCACAGAGCAAATGAAGCACCCAGGGATATTCCTGGACAGGAACCTGACATTCACTCTCCACTTAAAATACATCGAAACGAAGATCCGAAGTTGCATGGCCAATGTCAATAGAATCACCTGAAGAGACTGGGGCTTTAAACGCCGCACACTATCCTTGCGCTATAAGGCTACCTTTTTGCCAATCATCAGCTATGCCTTCAGCATATGGCACCACAAAGAAATAATGGCGACGAATAGAAAGAAACTTGACACGATACAGCGCTCCATTCTGCTGACTATATCTGGGGGTACTGTACGGTCAGCACCCACGCCCTACAAGTGCTGGCCGTTGCCCTCCCCATTGAATTGGAGATTGTTCGGACAGGCCTGATGTATATCATGAATGTTTGCAACAATTATGTCGCTTTCTCAAACGTTCATTCGAACGCTCCTCCTAATCTCCCCAAAACAACTTTCCACGTCTATATCTAAAAGTTCTGGATGAATTTCAGAAATATCATCAGCCCTAGGTTCAGAATGTATCTGCAGGTCTTTAATACCTTCCCTGATCTCTTCGATCTGATTTACTTGATCCATTACATCAAGCTGACTGACTGGGATTAATTTCCCCCCGTGAACTCGCTCATTTCTGTCATAGTGCTAGTACCAGCTTCCGCAACTTGGAGGATTTGCAACCCCCCCCCAGCAGTTGTCACACCCGCCTTAACACTTTTACCCTTCAATAATTTACTTTCAGAAATTCCCTTACTGCTATCAGCGTTTAACCTGGAAACTCTGGAAGGTAAGGGGGAAAAAGCCGCCGACTCCTCTTTCGCTCCTTCTACACTTTCGTTCTATCCATTTAATCAGTTGAAAAAAAAAAAAAAAACACTTGAATATGGAACCTTGTCATTATCATTTAACTGTTTTGTTTTGCGCTTTCGTTTTTCTTTTCTACTCTGATAAAGAAAAATACTGTCATCTCAAAGATATCACGTATAAGTAACACCGATAATCCGGGTTCTAAATATTGCTAATCCAAATTTTCACAACAGTGTATATTCAATACCAAAATTAACTTCTTTCTTTGGAGAGACTACTTATCTTCAGACTATTAGTTCACCTTATTACCTGGAATCAATATTCAACTTCACAACGCTTTCAGAACGTACTATTCAAAATGGCAGCTATAACAACGTGCAGAACAAGAATCACAGAACCTATCAGGGTGTATCCTAAATTTATTGAAGATCCGAAGACAATTGGCCGGAATCGTATCCCTCAGGGGAAAAATTGCTTGACAGCGTAAGACTCAGAGAGAGACAGGGGTCGGGTGCTCCCCTCTTGTCCTCTTCGAGCCAGAGATTAATGTGGATACCGATGGAGCATCAATTAGCTCCGTTATAAGCCGTGCAAGAGTGAGGACATTTTTTGTCATGGTGATATATCTCCAGGTAGTGTCCATATTTGCTTGTAGAATCGACCTGGAGATAGGTGGTGGCCTACCACCCTGTTCATCCATCTAAGCAACGAGTACGCTAAACAGATACTTGTTAAGGTATGAGGCAGGGGCAGATGACCAAATTTCTGATGCCTAGAGAGGGATCGGAGTAATACACCTCAGGATGTGCCGAACAAGTAGCGCTGGCTGATGCACACTAACGAGCTCTTGACGCACTGTCCAAAGAGCCGCGTAAGTCTTCTTAATATCAGGAGCATAAAAGGACACAGTCTGCAACAACTCGCGCACGCGATATCATCAGAAAGTACCAGATTAATGACCTGGTATAGAAAAAGTAGCGAAAAGCATCCATTACGACCACCTCGTATTTAGTGGGGGAGGGGAACCCAAGAGGTGTCTGCTGTTCCATAAAGACCACTGATTTTTTTTTTCCCTGGCCTTTCAAGATAGGTAAAAAAACCCCACCTATACCTAACTTTGATCTTTAGTTAATCTATTGATAAAATGTGAATGCAATTTCTTTTAGTTAAAATACACTGAAAACCAAAAAATAAGTTCGCCATAAACCACACAACAATTTGTATGGGAAAAAAATTCATAATTAAATGTAGTTGTAATGCAGTTGTTAGTTTTAGACAGTCTCATGTTTCGCGTATGAAGGTGGTGTCGCTTGTGAATAGATAAAGATATACAGAGAGAAAAAGAGTTAAAAGTATATGGCAGAGACTAATAAATATTATACAGTTGAAGCTACATTGAACGGATCAGTTTAGAGAATATAAAACTGAACAGTTTTATGAAGTGATCTTTAAAGTTAACCTTAGCAATTAACTGATAAGAAGGTAACTATATTTACTTTTCCTTTATATTAATTTCCCAGAAATAAAAAAAAAATTAAATTTAAGGAAAAAATCGAACGTTCCTAAAATGTATCATACTCTACATTAACTCATTTGTTTAACATGAGTTCAGTAAGGCTTCTGACACAGTTCTTCCTATAAGACTTATGTAAATCAGGATGAATGGAAAGATCTTTCGCCGGACGAAGAGCTGGCCAAAAAGACAAAAATGGATATACCTCAAGGTGGACTTGTGCAGCAAATGAAATTCCACAGGATCAGTATTTAGGCCACTTATGTTTCTCATCTTCCATAATGACGTAGATGAGGGAATCCAAAGTTATCTGATGATTTCAAGGCAGGAATAATAGTTAGCCCTCAGAACCAAGCCAATTTGCTTCTTCAAAATGATTTCAATTGGTTGCACAAATGGTGTGAAAGACTGAAAATGAGGTTTAATGCTTCCGTGTATGCTTATCCACTTAGAGAACAGAAATCCAAGAGCTACTTATAAGCTAGGGGAGTGGAGTTAAAAGTAGATTAGTACGAAAAAGACTTATTCAGTCAGGAATGAGACTTTCTGTGAGTGTATAAGACCATCACAAGTAGGGAAAAGGACGTCATTGTCCCATTTAGTATAAGACAATGGTGAGACTGTTTTTAGAATATTGTGTTCAAGTGTGGAGACCCACTTGAAGACACACATAGCATCCATAAAGGGTTCGGTTTTGGCGCACTATGGCCACAGATGCCGATGCGCCTAATAAATTCCTAAACAAACAAACCATAAAGGGTTCGGAGAAAAGCGCCCAGCTTTTGTACAATTCGATTGGTCCTACAGGTACACAATAACGTTTTCGCATACTTGCATATAGTGGAAGGAGGATATTAATTTTTAGCTTCGTTGTGTGAAGGGACGGTTAGCAACGATAGCAGCTACTTTCAGATGTATAAAAATTACAACTCGGCAAACACAAATGCAGAAATCAACTTAAAACGAAACTGCGTATCTCTAATAAGTGCAATCCGAAATCAACATCAATTTAGTTGTTCAGAGTAATTTTAATTCAAACAGTTCGATAAAGTTAGTTACTATTTTGTGAAAAATAAAGTTATTCAGGGGTTCAGTATTTCACCAAGAATTTTTTTCAAGTAGAGTAATCAACAAATTATAAATCTGAAAAACAATACTTACCTACACAAGAGCAGATACAATTCAAGAGGAACTTGAGTGAAGCTGAAGTAAGTTTTGTTGCACGTACGTCAACGTAATAAGGTATTTTTATACTGTTTGATTTTATCTAATTGTCCAATGGAGTGTTAAATCCCTCGTGGGCATCATGCGGTGTCAGAATCGCGCAGTGAATATATTTCAGCTCTATCGCTTGAATAATTCTTGCGAAATACTAATGTGCCATTGCATACATTTCCAGACAATCAAACAGATCACGTGAGATTTATATTTCACAATCTGCTACAATTTGAATAAAGTGACCACACAACTATCAAGGCAAAAACCTCTTTCCTTTTGCAGTTAATATTTAAAATAGCATGTCTTACGGAATAGTTTAGTGGTTTCGTCATTTTTTTTTGGAGAGCGTAGAGTTCGATTCCCTTTTGTGAATTTTATGAAATCTTCAGTCGACGCTGTTGTTAACCAGTCTCAGGTGAAATTATTACCTGGGGTTGCAGTTATCAGCCTGTATAATATGCGAACAGGCACGTTTACAGGCACAGCGGCGCCTCCGTAGCCAGGTGGGCAGGATCAGCAGCGAGTAGCACACGCTTTTTGATTAGACCAGGATTCGAGCCCATGACCACCAAATACAGAGGATGCGGAAAGGTCAGGGAATGACCACCGCATTTCCCGGAGCAATATGGCCTTAGTTGCTAATGCTCCTGAAAATCAAATAACAAACAGACATAGTACACAATGTGGCGTAAGTCGCTGATGCGCCAAAACTAAATAACATTTAAAAACGGTTAGATAAGTTATAGAATATCTTAAATACCGCTGTGATTGGACTAAGTTCAATAGCAAAGCTTAATTATACGGTACTCGCCCTAGATGATCTGCAGTTGTTAGTTGAGGAGGGTTGGAAGAATAATTTTGGGATTTAAATAATTTAGAGTTTACATGGGTTAATTGGTAAGGATACGGGATTAAATTAATTAAAAAGGAATTTAAAATACGCCCAAGGAAGTAGAAATGCACGACTTCCGTCCTTGAAGAATTAATTGAATTAAGAACTCTAAAATTTAAATTAAAAACGTTTTTTAACGTCGTCAGTTGGCAATATTAAGCGAGGAGAGAACTCGTATTGTATTTAAAAGAATTTCTATGTTCCCTTGATGCTCTTTGCGACTTGTGGGAATCTTAGGTGTGTGAGATTCCAGATCGGGGAAAGGTTGGAGGGTAGTTTCGCATTTATGATGTTTAATTTAGAGTGACGGCGGAACCATTCTATAACGAGGGCTTCATATTGAAGAATTTTGTAACTAGTTTTTAATTTTGTAATGGTAATAGCTGAATCGACAAGAGGGGTGTGGTTGTGGGAATGTACGCGTAGAGTAAGTTCAGTACTGGATGGCCCTCTTCTGAAACTGTTGTAGTGGTAATAAGCCCTTGTGTTAGAGGTTTTTGTGGAACCGAACTTGGTAGTGGTGCAATGCCGATGTAGCAGGCATTGCAGTTTTGCTGGCATTTAATTAAATATTATTATTCATGTCGCCTATCGGGTATCCATATGTTTCTTTATGTGTTGAATAATGACCCGAGTTTGTAATATGAAGAAAATATCAAAGTAATGTCAGTGCTCGCGAACACCCGACGAATTGAACACAAGAATTGTTCGGCGAGACTACTATGATAAGGGAGAATGATGCGCTTGCTCCCTTTTGTGTTATGTTTGGGTAAATTATTGGAGTTGTTTTTAGCGATGGAAATAAATGTGAATTAATTGAAACGGGTATTTTCTGGACATGAACATTTTTGTAAGATATTTTAGTTCAATAGATAAGTCATCTTGTGATGAGCTGTATTTTATAGCGTTGTGGATTTGATTACAAAGAACAGCATTTTTTGTACGAAGTGGGTGGTGTGATGCAAAGTGTAGATATTTTCCTGTGTGTGTGTTTTTTCTAAAAATCTTGGTTCCCAGTTTGGTGCCTGTTTTGTATATTGTGAGGTTAAGAAAGTTTAACTTCTGTTTCAAGTGTATATTTCAGTCCATGTATTGAGTTAAACTTAATAAAAAGGTTGTCAATAATTGTAGTTCTATTTCCTATTATAAGTGTGTCGTCTGCATAACGTATATATAGTTTAATCCCCGGAGGGTAAGGCTGTAGTATTTGGTTTTCTATGGCTGCTAAATAAATTTCAGATAAGGGGGCGGAAATTCCTAGACCCATGGGTATCCAGAATGTTTGTTGAAATATTTGGTTATGGAAGCTGAAATGTCTAGCATCCAGTAAAAACAAAGTAAGTCCTAAGATATTGTTGATGGAGAGGGAGGTGCGGTTGATTAAAGCATTATCTATCATTAGGTATTGTCTTAACTCTTGTAAAGTGAATGGTAAGTGTACATTTGTATATAAAGACACAACGTCAAAGGACGCTAAAATGTCTTCACTGGGTACTTGTTTTTTTCAAAGGCTTGATTAGTGTTACTAATTTTAAATTTTGAGAATCTTGTAAGGGGGGGGGGATATAATTTTTACTAAAAAGGTGGATAGGTTGGCGAAGGCAGATTTGCTAAAGGAAATTATTGGTCTTGGGGGATGGCCAGGTTTGTGTAATTTGGTGATACCAGCATGTGTGGGAGAATCTAATTACGTATGCCAATTTGCTGTAATGTGGGTAAATTAATTTATTTGTTTCATCTTAGTCTTCTTAGGATTACATAGTTTGTTTTTGAGTTCGGAAATGTATGTATTATCAGATTTATAGGTGTCTTGATCAGAAAGGATGTGTTCCATTTTTCTATGTAGGTGCTTTTGTCTAGTATTACAATTGTGTCAGCTTTTTGTATAATGATATCTGGAATATTCCGTAGTTTTTGTATGTCTAATAATTGTTGTTTTTTTCATATTGAGTTGGGGGGCAAGTTCTGAATTAATAATGGCGTTTGTTTGATGCATAATTCGCCATTTTTCGGGGTGGTTTTTGAGTTTTGTTTGTAGTTCTATGATGGGATAATGGTGGTCCCTTATGGCGAAGTTAAACCCATATTCCAGTTCTGCAAGTTCGGTGGTAGTGAAAGTTTTTGAACTATTAACGGTGGAATTTTGTGGGGGGGTTGTGTTTTGTGTATATTCCATTTTTTAATGTCTTTGTTCCACGTCTTCGAGGGCAGCATTGATGCGTATGTCATTGAAGTTAGTAAATTCTATCTAAGTTTGGGGTGTCATTTCTTTTTTAAGTTTAAATCTTAGTTGATGTATTTGATTTAGTAATTGATATTTTCTGTTGAACCTTTTATGTAATTATTCCCGTATAATGGCAATAGAGGTTTTGTGTATAATGTGTGGATATCTTTTGCAAATGTTTTTGGAGAAAAATACGAGCGAATTTTGGAATTGTTTTGATTGAGGCATTTTTGTAAGAATGAAATATGCAGTTTGTTGTTAAAATATTTTTCAAGTATTTTTGAAAGGTGTGTCTTTTTTGTCTAACATGTTCAAAGGCATCATGGATCAAGAATTAGATAGGCGGTGCAGATAAGGTGTGGTTATAATCGTTAAAGTATCTTATAGTTTGAAAATTAGATAAGTTATAGAATATCTTAAATACCGCTGTGATTTGACTAAGTTCAATAGCAAAGCTTAATTATATATGGGAATGTACTGTAGAGTAAGTTCAGTACTGTATGGCCCTGTTCTGAAACTGTTATAGTGGTAATAAGCCCTTGTGTTAGAGGTTTTTGTGTAACCGAAATTGGTAGTGGTGCTTCCGATGTGAATTCTTCAATGACAACCAAGGACGGAGCCGTGCACTTCTTCTTCCTTGCTCATATTTTAAATTCCGTTTTAATTAATTTAATCCCGTATCCTTACTAATTAACCCATGTAAACTCTAAATTATTTAAACCCCAAAATTATTCTTCCAACCCTCCTCAAGTAACCACTGCAGATCATCTAAGGTGAGTACCGTATAATTAAGCTTTGCTATTGAACTTAGCCCATTTAAAAACGGTTAAAATGTAACAGCATTAACACCATACACACTGTAATAAACCAGATAGAGCTACTACTGTGAATTAAGCTGATCGAAAAAAGTTAGTTAATAAATGAAAAAATAAACTGTTTGCGAAATAACTGTGCGAAGTCACGGAAATCTGGAATAGCACTAATTGTTTTTAGCCAACAGTAAATCAGGTGGGTGAACTATATGAAAACTGGTGGGTAAACGCACATAGTGTTGCTGTTATGCGGTACCTGTGGTTTCCTATAAACCGCTTTAAGTAACCTGTGATGCTGCACAACATTGTAAAGCCAGTCGGTGTGGGTTGTGTTGTTGTTTGGTTTTTAGGAGCATTAGCAACAAAGGCCATATTGCTCCGGGGATATGCGGTTGTCATTCCCTGACCTTTCTGCATCCTTATTTGGTGGTCACGGGCTCGAATCTGGGTTTAATCAAGAAGCGTGTGCTGCGCACTGCTGCTCCTGCCCACCTGGCTATGGAGGGGCCTCGTGGATTGTGTGAGTGGTGAGTTGTTTGTGTTGTTTGATTGTCTTTATCGTTACTGGTAGGCTTGATCACCAGGAATGAGCCTCCAAGCATTCGTCCACTGGTACAAGGGGCCGGACCAGGGAGTAGAAAACATCTGATGGGCTGTCCACACTATTCAAGAGTAGTGAAGATAGCGGAGGATGGCAGAGTGTAAGGCATCCCCAGTGGCGAAAATGAGCAAGAAGAGTGCTAGATGCAGTTGGTGGGGTTCACCCTACCCACAGTCCTGTAGAAGGAATGTGGGTAGAACAGGTTAAGTTCAAATTAAAAAGTCAATCGCTACAATGGCTATCTGTCATCCCACCAGGGAACAAGATTCCCCAGTCAGAAGTAGGTGAACGTTCTCGCAACACGAGCTTCAGTTGATTAGGTTGGATGCATAACTTGGGAACAGGTGGTGGAAAGTAAAGGTTAGGAGCCCAATTTGCAGTTTAATGACTGGGAGTTTCCGGTGCCGGGAATCAGTTGGTGTGTGGAGGAAGTTGTTCAGGAACAGTGTTAAGAGCTTGAAAGTGATTCCAGTAACGACGAAAGACCTCGTTGGCATATATGGTCAGTGCACGAAAGGCATCGATGGACTTCAATGATTTGATTTTGGCCGAAGTGAAGGACTAGGAATAGTTGTTTCTTAGATCTAAATACATATTGCATGAGTATATCACGTGGTCCCAGTCTTTAGATTCTTCGCAGGTACAGAGAGCATCTTCAACTAGGCCAAACTTCAGAAGGCGCGTCTTGAAGCACCCGTGACCAGTTAATAAGAAGGAAGCACTGACGTTAGGGAAGAACCAAGTGGAACGCTGTTTATTGATGTAAGATACCTCAGAGAGAGGAAAAGTTTAGTAGTTTCACCAGTTGTGGAGTTATTCCAAGGGGGTTTGCATAAGTTTATCAATTCGAGCCAGACAGGTTTGTGTTCCTGTTGGATAATGGTACAGGTTTGAATAGCGAGGAATTCTGCTTCCTAATTCTTCTTAATAGCAAAAAATGTCGTTCCTAAAATATTCCAATTACTTCTTGCGTTTCTGAAAATGAGATTCAGGAAAGGAGTTACGGAGGGTATGATTGTAACAGCCAGGAAATTCTTAAAACTGATCCTCATACTGTCAGTGAGGTTATGTATTCAGAAGTTATGTATAAATGATGTCAAATATTCAGAAGTTATAATAGCCCTCTTTACCAAGAGAGCGGCTCATAACTCATTTAAAAATTGTCTCAGAAAAAAATCCCATACATTTTCAACGGAATTCATCTCTGGAGGCCTCTAAGACCAACCCATTCGGGAATTATCCTCACTGTGAAAGAATTTCTCAACCAATTACGTATTATAACATTATCGTTCTTTAGAAAGAAATGTGGGCTTACAGCACCGTATAAACTTTGACAAAGCTTTACGGATTTTGTCTCTATATTTCAGTCTGTCCGGAAGATGCGCGACTCTGTACATACATTTGCCCATTATGCCAGTCCAGACATTCTCCTTTTTAACAGCCCCTTTAACTGATATTAATCGTTTGGTTTGGAAGCCATTTCTTTCCTCCCTCAGTCCACCCCGATGGAGATACGCGGAAAGTCGTACAGTAGACTGAATCTCGACTGATTCTTTTCCATGAACATCACAGTGGCCATTCTTCTTAGCTCCATCCGATATGTTTACGATATCAGTTGAACTGTGCTCTTCTCCACAATGAGGTAAGAGTTATAAAAATCACCGGCAAAAATGTCTTTGCGTATACTACTCTAACCTATGGGATATACACTGTGCTGCCACTTTATTAGGTACACCTATCTAGTAGCGTGTTGAGCCTCCTTTAGCCTTCAAAACAGCCTGATTTTGGATTAAACAAGATGCTGAAAACGTTGTGCAGGAATGGAGTACCATGCAGACATGAGTGTCACGCAGTTCCATTAGATTCGGCGGAGGTGTGGCCTGCAGCGAACAGACATTTCCAGCTCATCCCAAAGATGTTCAATAGGACTGAGTGGGCCACTGCAGCAAAAAAAGTCATTGTCATGTTCCTGGAACCATTCCATAGTGATTTGGGCTTTGGGCGCAGGCGCATTATCCTGATGGAAGTAACCATCTGACTGAGGATAAAGTGTCAACATGAACGGATGCACTTGATCAGCAACGGTGTTTAGGTATAGCGTGGCATTCAGATGTCAATCTATCAATGGACCCAACATGTGCCAAGAAAACATTCCCCACGCCATAACACTGCCCCACCACCTTGCACAGTAGTCGCCAGACATGACGGGTCCATGGATTCATGTTGATTTCGCCAAATTCTGAGCCTTCCGTCAATGTGTTGTACCAGGAACTTCGACTCGTCAGACCAAACAACTGTCTTCCAATCCTCGATAGTCCAGTGCTGGTGTTGCTGTGCCTACAGGAGGCGTGCTCTCATGTTCTTCATTGATAACCAATGTATGGGATGTGGCGGTCGGCTGTTGTAGCCCATTCCCGACAAAGTGCGACTAGTGGTCCGTTGCGATATTTTGTTCTGCGCACCAAGGTTGTATTCTGAAGTGATTTGTTTGCGACATTGTGGCCCGTCTGTTTGCTTGCACAATTCTAGCCATCCACCTCTGACCTCTTCTCATCAACAAGCGATTTTCTTCCACAGGAGTGCCGTTGAGAGGATGTTTTCTTCGTTGCACCATTCTCGAATCGCCCTTGAAACTGTGGTGCATGAAAAGTTAAGGAGAACTGCCCTTTCAGAGATGCTTTGTCCAGCACCTACTACCATTCCACGTTCAAAGTACGTTAGATCACTCCTTTTTCCCATTCTTGCTACTGTTTGTACGCTTAACTGATACTAGAAAGGTTGTTCTGCTGCATTTATATCCACAACTGTGGTCATGTGACTTGCAACGCTGTGGGACAAACCATTTGTGTGTACAGCAGTGGTGTACTTAATAAAGTGGCAGCACAGTGTATATGAACATATCTCTAACGAAGGGTTTGACAATCGCGGATTTGAGATTGTAATTTTCTTGTATACAAATATAAAATAGTACTGTCTGCATGTGTTTTTTTTTTTTATTATTATTTTTTTTTTATTTATGTATGCGCGATTCAGCAGTGTCCTTGAAGAAAATAACTTGACAATTATAACTGTCAGTTTATCAATAAATATCTACGGGAAGTGGGATCAATAATTATTGATCCCACTTCTTGTAGATTCTAGGCCATGGCATGTGGACTTTGTCGTCTGAGACCCTGGTGCATATTTTTAAAGTCCATAAAATTAGGTTTTGAGGACCCTGGACCAATACCAATTGTGTTCTTCCGGGGTTCCCGCGACTTTGGAGAATGAAGTAATCGCAATATTGCATCAGGCAAATCCACATTGGTACGCCATGGTGCTGTGGATGCGTATTTGATGACATTCTGTCCTTGATGACGCAGTCGTTGGTGCCAGGGTTAGTAATTAATTATTACGTATTTTATAAATATGTAACTGATCGCTGTCCTTTAGTAAAAATTTAACACATCGCGCTCCAGATCCATTATTATTAATAATTACACCGGATCCATAAAATTAATAATTCGTTTTTGATAAATATCACACATCAAATTAAGAGGCCTTAGAAAAATGCGAGACTATAATTACGTCATCCGCAAATTATTGACTTAGATTCAGATCCCTCAGTCCGTGAAAAGTCGTTGGCGGCGCGGATGCGGGCAGTGGTTAACCATTTAATGACCTCTGATCTGATTAATGTGGTAAACCACACCCGTATGCCACTGTTTTCAGGCTTCTGTGCTAATACGGCTCTAACAACAGTTAGCAGTATACTCGAGAATTTTGAGGCAGCGTTGAACCCTTATTTTAATGTGTAGCCCATCTCACTAGATTTTCTCGTTTGCATTTTGGCTGACGTATTTTGGACTCGTTTTCGTAATGCTTTGTAGGTCATCATGTTTGCTATACGGTAAAGTAAATTAACATTTTTTTGCCCATTATATCCTTTAACTATTAAATAAATGCTGAAAGTGAATGCCTGTGTTCTGATTTCAACATCTTGTCTTTCTCATTATCATCATTTGATCTTGTCAACCTTATCGTCTTTTTATGTTGTATAAATGGAAAAATAAAATGTACTGTTTTTTTCATATCTCTTGTTGGCATTATCATCATTTTCCCTTAATCGCTTATCTTCCATAAGACCTTAGTGTTTCCCTCCGCGATTTTTCGGAATGCGATGCTTATCAGGGATATATCCACGTAGTTTGTAAGGGATTTCTGTAGTTTGGTGACTTCTCCATCCAGAGAACGCTGGAAAGTTGCTGTGCTGTCATCTTCCAATGTCATCTAACAGAAATAGGGCCAAGATATTGGTTACCCGCTGGTTTTGCGATGCTTGATCCAACTTTTTTAGCTCTTCAGGATACTTCTCTTTCTAATAGATGCCTCCACAACGGGGACATCACATTTCGGTTTACATTTGTGACCCTTGCTATCTCTGCCTATGATTTCCCCGTTTTCATCCTGAAGGTGCCATCTACTACAAAGAATTACTCACGCGATGTCTCTGTACCGTTAGAAAATGGCACGTTACGTTGCTATGCTCGATATCATCGCATAATTAAACAGTGATGTACAGCCAGACTGCTTTATTTCAAATCGCCCATATTTGCATGTACTGTACTTAGTGCATGCATGCTTATTTGCAAAACAAACCATGCCTTGACTTTGATCAACCAATGTGCAATACTATACACAGCAGTAATTATATTCAAGTAAGTAAACTTTCATGTGCGTTAATGTACTTTTTCATTACTGTCGATTTAAGTCAATTTGGCGAAGTTTCCAATCTTCCACAACACTTCTACTCAACATTATATAGCTACATAAACAGCAAATCTGAACAGCAATAAGACATAATCCCATCCCCCCCAATGAATGTTCAGAAAATAATTCAATAAATGTAAGAAAATAATTCAAAATAGTCGTCTCTATTGGGCCTCCATTCACACGTTATCGCTCTCTTTTAATCGCTGACAGCATTCTTTCTATTCCTCCAAAGTTATTCCCTTGAGATGGTCTGTCATATCCTTTTGTATTATATGAAATCCTTTCTCCTTCATGCTCATTTTTAACTTCAGAGAGAGAAAGAAGTCAGCCGGAGCCATATGTAGTGAGTAAGGTTGTGGGGGGTTGTTCATCTTAGTAATCAGTCTCCCATGAAAACAAGAACTAATTTTCGTTGCACGACAATGCTCCTGCTCATTCTTCATGAATTATTCGAAGATTTCTTTCTATTTTTCATAATTAAAAATGAAGGTGAAAGGGTAACGATGAGATTTTGGAAAGCGCCGTTTTACTTTATATTCAATTTCAACAAACTCTTTTGATCGTTTTTAATATATGCAATAATTGTGCTGATTTAATGCAAAATATAAACATATTAGAGAGAGAGAGAGAGAGAGAGAGAGAGAGAGAGATTTCTAATACAGAGAAGGCCAGAAGTTCACACCCCGAACAATGGAGGATTCAAAATAAAACAGGATAAAAGTGACATGATGCTTTAAAACTAGTTAAAAATAAAAATCGTGAACAAAAAAATTAAAAACAAATAAGAAAAAACCCTCACAGAGGTAACGTGTGATTCAACTGGCTTAACTTTACTTCTGGGAACGTAAAAATGAACTCCTCTGACCGTTTGGTCGTCCCGGAGTATAAACAGAAAATTTATTTATTTATTAAATATGTTGCTTGCAAGGATGGCCGAGGAGAAAAGTTTGGCAAAATTCAAAGTAGAATTGGAGAGCCACTCTTTGACTATGGAAATAATATGACAGGGATAGTCTGCGGCATGGCAGAATTAAATCAGAAGCTGCCATTTGGCCACTTTGGCAGTTCAAGTGTGACCAACTGTGCTTCGGGAAGAATGTTCCAGTGCCACCACGTGTATTTTTTTTATTTAGTATTAGAAGACCTTTTTTAAACCATTCAGCTGTGTCCTCAATTACAATTTCTGAAAGATGGCAACTCTAGGTGGGCCCCGAAATTAGAATCTTGCCTTTGTAAGAGTCTTATTAACAGCACAATAGCCCATTATGAGTTTTGTCTTGTCTGATCGGTAACGCTGATTGTACCATTGTGCGCTTAAGTGTTAGGGTTAGGCAGCGCCTGTGGTGTCCCATATCTGCGCCATATGTACGCTGTGAAGAAATACAGTTTTACTGTAAATTCCAGAAAAGTGTTATGTGCTGTATTGTGTTGGGTTATCTTGTTGTGTTGTGGAATTTGGCCGCAGGACCCCCGATGGGATCCCATGTTGCCCGCCCACACCGCTACGAGGTAGCCAGGCTGTCCATTATTCTCTGGCTTGTGTCCACCAGAGTAACCTGAGTTTCCTGGGTGGAGGGGAAAGTTCAAGTCGGGGGAAGTACAGAGTGCACACAAGAGCGGAGGATATAGCTAGAAATATGGAGTATATAGGCAAAGGCATCCACCAGTATTCAATAGAGCAATAAGTTCCATCAGGCGATAGGAGGAACCCCGAAGGGGAGGGGTTTGGATAAGATACACAGCAAGAGAGCTACATGTAGCTCGCCATTGGTGATTCAGGTGGACTGAGGGCCACTTCACTTAATCCCGCTGATAGCCAGGTTAGTACTTGCCATAGCCTTATAATATAATCGTACCCTGTATTAACAGTTTTTCAACTAAGTAGGACGGACGTGATTATATATCCATTGTGCTACCCCCTAGGGCCATTTTCAGAGACATGGGTGGTGGTATTCCCCGAGAATAAGTAACAATAGTCTTCTCGATTAGTGAAGCCACACTTATTATGGTAATACAAAATAGACCTACAACTCGTTGTAGGTCTCCACCAGGGGCGGAATTTGACCTAGGCAGACTAGGAAACTGCCTAGGGCCCATAATTTTTTCGGGCCCGTAAAACAGTTTCATTATTCATTTTTATAGTATAACAAGACGGGTATTTTTTTTTATTTAGTATTAGAAGACCTTTTTTAAACCATTCAGCTGTGTCCTCAATTACAATTTCTGAAAGATGGCAACTCTAGGTGGGCCCCGAAATTAGAATCTTGCCTACGGCCCGATTTTTCCTTAGCCCGCCTCTGGTTTTCACAATTTTTTTTTTTTTTTTTTTTTCTTATTTTATATATATATATATATATATATATATATATATATATATAATTTTTACGGCCAGATGCCCTTCCTGACGCCAACCCTCACCCTTTATCCGTGCTAGGAATATGCGGTGGTCATTCCCTGATCGTCCGCATCCTCCGTATTTGGTGGTCACGGGCTCGAACCCCGGTCTAATCAAGAAGCGTGTGCTGCGCTCGCTCTACTGCTCCTGCCCACGTGGCTACGGAGGCGCCCCGCCACTGGTCTTCACAATATGAGATATTATTAAAATGCCATTTACTTACTTTGGGTAGTTTGCTACGTATAAAAATGATGCGTTTGAACTAACCCGTACGCCTGTATTAAACCTTAACTCTGTAATAATGGCCATTTTCAGAGTTCATTGATCAAACTCCCGTACAAACATATGTACTGTATATATTAAGCGCCAAAGAAACTAAGCCGTCAAAGCGTGTCTGAAAGTTGCGTGTATTCTGTGGTCGTTATGCTTAATTCTGCCATTATCTAAAATTAGCCCCATAAAAAATTCCTCGACTTGATTCGAACCCAGGCGTTTTTCAACGGTTGTTGTTATTTGGTTTTTAGGAGCATTAGCAACTAAGGCCATATTGCTCCGGGGATATGCGGTGGTCATTCCCTGACCTTTCCGCATTCTCCGTATTTGGTGGTCACGGGCTCCTACCCTTTTTCAACGAGGTAGGAAGGAGGTGATTATATATCCACTGTGCTACCCCCGATGGCCATACTCGAAAACACGAACTAATTTGCATTATTTATAATAGCACACACGACCCATAAGTTCACACGTTTAACATTGCATCGTAATATGATATATATTTTTGAACCAAATGTCTAAACTTATATGCATTAGTTTACATACTATTTGACTTTTATAATCAGCAGGGCCTTGCTTAGCTGGTTTATCATCAGGGAGATTGTTTAATTTATCTCGTTTGGTCAAACAGCTCATGCTGTCCCCCCCACCAACCTAAATTTTATTTAATTTTTTCGCTCTAATAGAAATATGCTGTGCCATTTCTGAGTACGGCTCTGGTCATTGTCTTGACTTTTGTCCATCAGTATATGTATAGCTAAGATTAAATGTTACTGGGTTATACGGTTTGTTACGTTAAAGAAAATACCTCGAGGCTATACTCAAATTTTATCCATTACATTTCAGCTATAACCAATTAATGTTGATAATGTATTGGAAATATTTTCATATTTTAGTGATAATGCTTTATTCGAACTTCTCTTTATCGGGTTGTTGTTTTAAAATAATAGAAGGAAATATTGCACAAATTAGTTTCCTTGGCGAATTTTTTCGTGCCACATAATTTTCGCAATAATTATTGTTTTATATTCTGCACGAGGCACGTCCTTGATTGCTACAACGAAAGCTGTCATTTCGTTCAATGTTGAGCGCAACTAAACATGGAAACTCTTCGGAATATAAATTGTGATTGCGGTGTTGGTTGACTCTCATGAAAGTCAGTGTAGAAGTTCAAAGTATAGGTGCTCAGAGGGAATATAATCGTCATCACTGCCTTCTTTTATTTGAATCAAATGAGCATTACGCCAGTGTCTCGCAACAGGAACTTTGAATACTTAGGGTATATTTTAAGTTTTTTTTTTTTTTTGTCTCCTCATGTAGGGTGCCTCTGTCGAACTAGGATAATTTGACTCGCACCATAACAGCTTTGGTAAGTTCCATATATATGTATAGAAAGTTTCTGATAAATTAATTTTTGACGGTAAAAACTTTTTTACTGGCATTATTCCAAAAATTTTGTAACGAAAAACCTTCATGCGAAAAGCGTTACGGAAGTGATGTCATTAGCCGCTTCCGTAAGAGGCTTAAGATCGCAGCTAATAGCCTAATTACCCATTTGATTGTAGCCATTTGTTGACCAGTATGAAGTCACTATCATACTTCTTGCAGTTATTTCTACAGGAAGTATGAATGCAACGATTTCTTTTTCCAGTTTAATTTATCTTCCACTGGACCAACTTTAATGAAATTTTGCACGGGGCATCATCTTAGCTCTGTACTAGAGGAAACGCATTTAAAACTCTGAAAATCGCAGTCGTTTTTCCAGGATAGTGGAAAATATGAACATGTGATCGAGGAAATTTTCTCGCTTAATAAACTGGATAATGTGGACGTATAGCATATCGTTGGAAAGCTAAGGAATTTAGAAACAAAAATATTAAGGTTTTAAGATATTTCGGAAATTGGGAAATGCGTTGATTGGAAAACGCAAATGGTTTCAAGTGACCTGGTGTTTTCAGATTGAATGTAATTTTTTTTCTTTACAATTAAACTCTGAGGCTGGAAAAGAGTTGTGCACATTTATGAAAACATTCTTCAATTTGGACATGTCATCAGATCTTTGGATAAATACTACGCGTAATGGAACAACTGTAGATGGTATATTTAGTCGTGAACTCTTCAATGTAAAAATTATATATCCTACTTTAGTCATCACAGACCAATACTTTCTGTAACCGATATGTAATTATTATTAATAGAACAAAAACATTGTTATACATATCATTATGCATGAATTTTATTAATATTTGAAAATTAAAACGTTTTTAATGCTTGCCGATGGCTCTTAAACGTAAAACACGTTGAATATCGGCAGGACACATTATGTACCTGCTACAGATTTTTTTACTACTGTGTAGTTTCCAACTGTTAACGTCTTTCTACTTTTAACATTATCTCTTTAGAATTTGCAATTTTGATATTCAGATAACAATTAATGTTATGTGAATATCAGGAACAAATAATGTACACATTTCTTTTCATTTCAGGTTCTTTCAATTACGAAATAACATTCCCCAGGAGTAGAAAACCTTCCTATTGTACACAGAAAATATTTACCAAAACTTCAACCACGCTATATTAACGTGATTGGCAGCCATAGGGTGAGATTCATGTAGCAATACTCAAGGTGAGACCACTACAGAACGGAAATGAGTTAATTTGTCGACACAAATTTTGCTACTGAGATCTACAGAATAATATTCTGAATAACTCTTGAAATTGTGAAAAGGATTCGAATTGATGTTGCAAATTCACAGCATTCCTTCTGTAAGTGGGAACTGGAAATCGACCAAAACAAAATCGATGGCGATCCGACCGTGATTCTTGACCAGGCTTTAACTTGTAGTTGTATATACGGGGTGCTTCAAATGCATGTGAAAAAAGTTCAGAAAGGAAGAATAGTGTAGAAAGAGTGCCTTTCTCTGCATATGTGGTAGGTGCATATGTCTGTGCTGGCTGGTGTCAAATCTTTGTGGCCTCTACCATACAAACACTATAACGTGATACATTAGTGGAAACATCCTGCATTCTCAATTTCTGAAAAGAGGCTGCTGTTACGAATTATGTTCCGACTTGCATTTCTCTGTTTTGTAGCATTTAAACGGGTTAACTGCCGTGACACGACAGTTGTATCTCACGCGGTTAATTTTTTAACATTTCACTTGTTTCTTAGTTTATGAACAGGGCATACAGTTCTCGCTGACGATTGTATGGACACTTAGAGAATGTACCTTGAGGCGTCTGAATATTATCTCACATTGAAATTGTTGTTCCACAGGGGTTTTTCTGGCCATCATTCTTCAAATGGAGATTAAGACATTCAACTCTTAATATTATTCAAGATGAAATGTATAACAAGATTTCCGGGCAAGTTTATTCGTTAATATTGATGTTCCATAAAACGCCTATGTCTTATATAATTGACTAGTGGTTTATATACTAGGACAACAATCTCGTGTTCTCAAGACCTACTCTGCAACATGGAGAATAGACTCGCAACATCGAAAATGGCTTTGTTTTTCATTCTGAAATCCTCCCATAAGTTAGACCTCAGAATGCCGCAAAACTATGATTCTTTTACTATAAAACTCGTGCTGTGGATAACGTGTAGCAAGAGAATGGCTAAGAGGCAAGGATAATTAAACAAAACATGCTTTATTAATTCTAACATACAAAACAGGTGTAAAATAATATGGTTATATACTTTTATATGATTATATAAGAACTCTATTTCTTATCCAAGAGGATAAAACGATATACTATACGGCTAATTATACATGTGTACAAACATGTTTGCGTTCTTCATGTGGTCTTCAATTGGCATTGCCCGTACTCTCGGAGCCAATACTCATTCTCCAGTTTGAGTTCCTGGGTGTATATGTAAGTGTACTATACAGACTTAACAGTCATAACTTGTGTTATATTAATACAAATGGATCTTGCGAATCTTATACTCTAATTTCTAAGTGTTGTGAGATTGATGCTATCATAGTGAATGTTCCTGTGGGGAGGGTTGTTTCTCAGTAGACTATATTAAATAAAGAGTCGGATATGAACGTCCGACACTTTCATTCTATTAAACTATCGTGTCGTAAATGTAGGGTCAGATTTTCCAGAATAATCTTTGCTATATTCAGGAACAGGCGTCTAGTATCAGGATCCAGCAGCAAAAGAATCTCAAGACGTTTTTGACGAGATAGCCTCAAGAGAAGTGCTTCGCACAGGACAAAACTGTCTCCTGTGTTTCTCTCTCTCTCTCTCTCTCTCTCTCTCTCTCTGTTCTTTCCGTTCGTTTTTCCGTTCTTTCCGTCCCCTCTTTTGTCTCCGATCTGCATATGTGTATATGTGTGTGTGTGTGTGTATATATATGTATGTATGCCCCCCCCTTTAGAGTTTCCAATGCTTCTATTGGTTAAAATATTAATTTCGTGGGGAAATGAAAATCCCAGGGACTGTTATTTTGGAGACCTTACACAGTGAAAAAATAACTTATGAGGAGAAAGAGGAACCTTACATCTGCATGGGGCGAAATTTCCAGACTGCCCAACGGTAGTCAGTAGATCTAAAGTCCGTTCCCCAACACAAGGAATTTCCAGACAACAATCGCCCCGTAGTTATAAGGTTCAGATTTCACCCTAAAGTATGTTTCTTAATTGTCACTATCCTCTTTCCTCCGACGAGTCATTTACTTTCTCATAGTTTTATACATCCACGATATTCTTCAGATCTGATGGAAACAAATTTCCATCTGTCATTGTGGAAGTTGATAGCTTAAATAAATTCAAGGAGGAACTGGACAAACTTTTAGAGGGAATGGTTGTGCGATTTTTTTTTTTTTTTTTTGTTTGGCTGATGCTTCATAAGCTCATACGCTTGCTTCCTTGCATCACATGCCTCTATTACTATTTTACAACGAACATTAAGTATTTATGTACTGATGTGTACAGTATTTAAAATGAGGTAATTTTTATTACCTGTTGTTTTCTAAATGATTTTTTAAACAAAGACTCGTTTCAGATTTAAAGCAATGGAACGAGCAGGGTTGGAACCACCTGTTAAGCTAATGTGCTTTTCATATATATTCGCAAAGAAAATATCATCTCATGAGGCATTTCCCCGTTTTGAAATTCCCACATCGAAACTTAGCAAGTTACAGGATAATTATTTTATTTTTTTCCTTAACAGCACTAGCTGAATTTATTAACAGTGGAACAAACTGCAGTTATTTTTCGATTGTCCATGCAAGACTGAACTCGTCCACTAACGAAAATGAACGCGGAAAACGTAAAGAATAAATTTTGCTTTCAGCGGCATAAGAGACGACCACGCAACTTCAAATGTATTCTGTCAGTCTTACGGTGATGCAAATTTGTCATGTTCAAGCGCATTCAGGTGGTAGTTGTAAGAAGTCGTGATCAACATCTTGGAATTTAACGATTTTTTTTGTCTTGCAAGACAGACTTTTCTGGCTGTTCTGAGTTGTGGGCATCAGGAATGTGGCTGAGGAAAAAGTGCACAACTGTATGCATTCAACAGTACTGAAGAAAAAAACCAATCCAGCATTTTCTGGTCTACTATCTCCAGATCTGTCACAGCCAGGATTTATTTGTGTCTGATAAACGTTTATTGATGAAGCCAAAAATTAAAAATTAATTGACATTAAGGAAACTCGAGCCAATCAAGGATTCGTTGTACAGCTATTGAAGAGGATTCAAGCAAAAAAAAAAAAAAAAAAGAAAACTGTGACAGTAGACAATAATCATACACTAAAGATTACGGACATCGTTTTTCGCTTGAATCCACCCCGAATTAGTAGCGTAAACAACACAACCTTTTTTTGTTTAACCGAATATGAAAGCCGTAAGGGAGGGAAAAGTATCGAAATTGTCTAAAGACATAGGTCAGGTTTAATGGCCTCTACATGGTATTCCTACTGGTTGTAGTCTTTTGAGAAATGGCATACTTTGTATGGCATAATCGCGGTGATTAGCAGTTTAGGTAAGTAACTGGTGGGCGTAGCTAGACTTGCCTATCCCTTGTAGTCGCAAAGATTCACGGGATTGCGCCTCATATTCTAAATTTTAACCCAAATTCATTTTGGAATCCATTCCACATGATCCAGCTGTAATAAATACTCAGTAAGACGTTATCTCATTTCTGACTTCTGATGTGTTTTCTTTGTTTACAACCTCACGTTGGCTCTCATTACAACGATTTTTTTATTGGCGAAATTTTAATAATTCACTGAATTTTATTAACTTAAATATCGTGCGTAACCAGTGCAATATTTCAGTTTACTGTCGTAACTATTTATACGATTTACTCAAAAACTGTATTTCGTGGAAAAATAAATTTAAGTTTTAAGAAATATTGTAGTAGGTTTGGTGAAGAGGTAGTTCAGTGTGAACTTATAATTAGTCATCAAAGTTATGTTTATTATGTTTAATGAGAAGTTTCTCTCTTATTAATAATAACTGAGCTACGCTTAATTTAAGCTGAGAAGTTAGAATTGCTTAATTTGGACATTTCGATGGACAAATGCAATTCCAGCACAGATCTCTGACATATCCCTCCTTGCAAAAACAACCCTGGACGCACTGCTCTGTACAAGGTTGAGGCGTTATGTTGTAGTTGGCACAGGTGAGAGGACAGGCTGTACCACAATCGGTATAATATTCTTCGGGCTGACGACACTGGCAAGCTAGGGAATAAAAGAGACATTTTTATTATCTTTTTAAGAGGATCATTATGTTTTAAGGAGATTTGACTTATTTAGAAGTATAATTTCTAAATTCCTTTTTAAAATATGATCTGCCACCCAAATTAAAGCTAAAAATCCCAGTATTTAAATTAAAGTATGACAATGAGATGAGCTTGTCTTCGGAACAAATCTTAACCTGTGAAAAAGAGACACTGATTTTGTGCACGTACGAAAAAAATCAAACATTTTCTTATTCCAGCGTCAAACATTTTATAAAAATCATTCGTTATTTTCTCCCTGAACATACTTAATTTCAGAGTAGAGCAACAAAGCAAAGGGCTCAAAGTATCACGAATGCTTCGGTTCGGGGAAGAACCAAAGTCTTCTGAAGGTAGTTCTCTGACGAATCAGAATTATATTATTTATTACTTGTGCGCTTTTCTGGGAAGCGATCTCTAGCAAGACATAACATAGCCATAGGAGGTTTTATTTGTTTGTGTTGGTTGCAAGGAGCATGAGTAGGTTAACCTCAAATTCGGTATTCAGATGGGATTATATTAAGGGCTTGAAGAATAGGCTTGACGCCCTCAAAGCATTCACCAGCCCATCGGAAAGCCTGAGCCAATGCTGTAGCATCCGACAACATAAGGAAACCCTCTTCAACAGAGATTCCTGGTCCAACAGGAAATAGCTACAGTTGAGGACTTGATTGCAGGGATGTCGGAAATACATTGCGCAAAATGGACAGGTGGAATAGGACCAGGTATGTCAGCAAGGAAGCTAGAGTTGATGACGTTGCAGGTTATCTTTTAAGGGCACAAAAGGTGATATTGGTATTAATGATATTATGAGTAGGAGATCTGAGGATTCAATTAATAAGTACTGAGCAATGTTGATAAAAAAAAAAAAAAAAACAGTCTCGAGTTACTAGTGAAATTGCAAGTGGCTGCATTCATGACCAGACACAATAGGAGGGAGTGAATGATAAGGGACTTGTCAGTCAATTAGGCCTTATAGAGTGTGTCCAAGGCAAATGGGGTAGATTTTTCTAAGCACGGTCTGTGCTTATTAGAATAGACTGTTTTTACAGTGATGGGATACACTTAAATAAAAGGGATGCAGTGATATTTGCTGATGCTGTGGAGGCAGTGTTAGGTGGGACTAAAAATTGGTAGCTTATAAACTTTAGTTTTTAGTTATACACTTTAATAGAGTAACAGTAGCCGCAGGCAGAATAAAAAGTGATTCTTGCACTGCTTCTATTGGAACAAGCAGTAGCCTCGGAAGTATGGTGTATACTTATGCGTGCGCTAGGAGCATAGCACATAAATTTGAATTTTAAGTGCTGATCAAATCATCAAATGCAGATATTGTGGATGTATCTGAGACATGGTGTCACTCAGATACAAGACTTTCAGACTTTGAATATGAGGAGTATTCAAATACAATTTTCACAGAAAGGACAGACGACACAGGAGGGGGATTATGCTCCTAATTAAGAAGCACATAAAATCGATGGCAGTGCATCTGGTCGACACTGGTGGCTAGTGCAATATTAGGTTTTTTGGTGCAACATGAGTTGCGAAAACAAATGAGGTTAGGGTGTAATTACTATGGTAATATATAGAACTGACATATAGGGTGGGTAAGTAAATCAGAAAGCTTTGTATTGGAAGACTAACTTTCCAGATATTGACTGGATTTTGTGAGTTTGTCACTCACATACTAGCAAAACTTTTGTGGATTTATCAGATGACTTTTGCTAGAACAGCATGTTAGAGAGCAATAAGAGGAAGAAATTCTCTTGATTTGATTATCAGCAGCGATTATTCATGCATTAAGAAGCTGCTGGAAAAAGAACCACTAGGGTCAGTGATACAGTGCTTTGGTGGGAATTACTTAATATAACCGCAGTCGAAGCTCTATATAATGACTCCCCATGGAATGAAAAAACAGTCATATCGTTTGTTCATAAAATAGCATTAAGTTAATGAGAAATTAGTCCGGACCAACCAATGGGACGTTAAAAAAGGGTCCCTATAAAGAGCTTAGACTGTACCATCAAGGGTAAAGGGAATGGTTTTTGATTTTGTAAAGGAGATTATAGCGGTCTCAGACAATTTAAGTTCTATGCAGTGGGACCAAATGATGAAGTTAACAATAGCAAATTCTAAATAAGAAGCATTAAGAGAGGTTATCAGGGTTTCTTACTACAAGAAGATCTAGATAATTTTAGCAGATAGGCTGAGAAGTGACAATTGAAGTTTAATATCTACAAATGCAATGTTCTGCGTATGAGGGAGCAGTAATTCCATATTAACCTACCAACTATTTGGTACCACACACACTAATTGTGCAATAAGATGTGAAAATCTCTGATAGTGCAGACAGGCTACCAGGACAGTTCATAGGGTTTTGTCTATGATATACAGCAGCTTTGCTAGCATGGATGGGAAAGTAATTATATTGTTTATCCTTGTTGTTAAAAGAAATGATTAGGCTCCATCTTGGGTAATGCATGCAGGTTTGGAGGCTTCATTTTAGGACCGGCGTTGATGTATTCGAAAACCCTTGAATGACGCAAGTAACCTTAATTCTGATGGGGCTTAAATTCAAATTGAAGTATTGTTGCTGGTTGGATGTGCGGAAATTTGCCTTCAACCAGCCGGTAGTTGATTTTTCTAAATTCACCGATTACTTTTAACCCCCGAGTTATATCCGATACAAAAGAAATATTTGTGCAAGTGGATCGTCTCTTGATAATTCCTGAATGTAGTCAGAGACAAAGTTTTTAATAAAGTGAAACAGCTGCTTCATTACAACTGATTATATTAACTTTGAAAGTGTATTTAATTTACATACTGGTCGGTCGTCTCTATTTGTTTGATGAGTCTTTCTCCTTTTTTATGAAAAGGGAAATTTTTTTTTTTTTTTTTTTTTAATTGAGCGGCATGGATTCCACTTTCAAAAACAATTTAATAAATATAGTAATGGGGTTATCGATGTTTTCCACATTTTTTCCATTATATAATAGTTACACTATCTGGACTTTGGACAAGGTCCTTTTTCATATTAGGAATAATGTTTTAATAATTCGGATTTATTGCAATTTAAGTGAAATACCTCATTTAATAAATAAGATCGTCCTCAGTATATATATATATATATATATATTTTTTTTTTTTTTGTCTTAAAATATTATTGAATGTAGCTTTAAAATACTTTATCTACAAAGAAGCTCCAATGTTTGTCGTAGTCGTCGTTTCAATCTTGTCTTGACCTGTCTTAAAGAAAAATATTATAAAACCACATTCATTATTTATCTTAAGCTCACTGTATATATTTTTTTTGCCAACAAATATTTAAATTCCTTCAAATCCATTGCGAAGAATTTGAATCTGTAGATGTGTAGCATGGTACCAGACTGTTTATTACTTACTTAATGATTTGATAAAAACAATCTAGTGCTTCAAGAGGATCATGAATTTTCAATATTATATGAATATTGCCATTTCTACAAAATTAGGTTAAATTCAGTATTGAAATTTCAAAAGTCATGGAAATTATTAAATTATTTGTCAGCATTCATAATTAATTCGTGTATTATATTATACGCCCTCAACTTGGAATTTTCGAGACCCAGTTGAGTTGTCCAGAAATGTAATATACTATACATAGAACAGTTGTTTTCAGGATTTTTCCATTATTTATTTATTTATATTTTTTTACGTTGCTATGTTTTTAGTCATCTGGTATTAGCCATCAGGACTAATACCATCTTCAGGGCTACCCTCAGGCCTTTTCTTTTGGAGATAAAGCCATAGTTGATGAGTGAGGGAGACTAAACAAAGGAGCTAGAGGGCACAACCTTTTAATTAAAAGTAGTTTTATTTAATCTTCATTTCCATGCTACAGTTTATGTTGGACAATCTGAAGGGAGAATGCAATTTCCACACTTGTCTCTGACATATCCATCCTTGCAGAAACAGCCTTCGACGCACACCGTTATGCAAATCCCTGGCGTTGTGTTGTAGTTGTCGCATGTCTTAGGGCAGGCTGTACCACACGTGGTGTAATATTCATTGGGATCCGGGCACTGACAAGCTAGGAAGGAACACTTCTTTAGGTTGTTATCAAGAAAAAGTTTTAATAACATTTGCAAATACCTTTTTGATTTCAAACGTATATTAGAAACAGAGTTAAAATGACGAGTCCCAGTGTGAGTAGCTGTTACATTTCCAAAAAAAAACCTTTAAATTTTGTAAAAATGAAAATGGTAATTTAAAACATTTAGTTTTAAGTTGCATGATTGAAAACGTAACAAGCATAATGTTATTCGATAACATTTTGCTTCCCAAGTACCCAATTAAATTCATAACTGATCGCTAATAACAATACAACACGTTAGAACAAACGGTTTCAGCCAAAAGATCTCTGAGGAATGCGAAGCTCATTCATATGCCTAGCAGGCTGTCAATCACACTGCATGCATCGCTTTGGTTGGCTGGGTATAGTAAGCATTTGTGATGTTATTGGTTTTAGGAGGATTAGAGACTTACACCATGTTGCTCCTTGTGTCTTTTGTCTGTGCAAAATGTTAATTCACGGCCGATTTTCATGTTAAGCGAATTGAAAAAGCATACCCCCTTCACATGAGATTGGCTAACTACAGCCTCGAGTGGAGAGACATAAGACCTTTTAGAAATTCTTCCAGTCATCGACTGGGTTCGAAACCGGACCTCTCTACAGGAGTGAAGATATCATTATACTGTCACAAGCTACAATGTGACGCAATAAGTAAACATTTCCTTTTTCTTACAATTTCAAAATTATCTTATGACTGAGGTGAGTCGAATATAATCGAATTAAGGTAACAGTCAGTCATCGGTAAATATTTCTTGCCGAAATTGTCATTAAAATGGTAACGAAACGACTGCACAGAAAAATATAAATATTAATGCTCTTTCTAGAAAATTATATAAATAACAACAAAATCCAATTTGAAATTTATTTAGCCAGAAAATAACATTAAATTATGCTACACTGATTTTTTTTTTTTTATTTCTTCATTAGCAAGAATAAATAATTTCGAAAAGCGTAATTTCATAACGTAAGGTATTGACATATCTTAATTCTAATTAATTTAAATTGTAACAAACGAAAATGGATACCTCTGGCAGGGTGAACCGCAAAATACGGTTAAGACACTCGCGTGGGATAAAGGAACATGGATAAGATAGTAAAGTAAGAGAAAGGAATATAAAGATTCCTGGTGTTATTTAAAATAAAGTCAATAGGACAACCTGAGTCACGTGACATAACCTATATATTGCTGTAAACAAGTAACTACTTTGGAGGATGATGGGACGTTATAAAGTTACTTGTCTGGTGATCCATTCTGATGCTCGGGATACATTTTATAAATTTCTTTGATGAAAGCGTCTTTGATAGGAGTTTCGTTCACTAAGACACTCGCTAAGGTTTGTTATTTGGTTTTTAGGAGCATTAGCAACTAAGGCCATATTGCTCCGGGATATGCGGTGGTCATTCCTTGACCTTTCCGCATCCTCCGTATTTGGTGGTGACGGGCTCGAACCCCGGTCTAATCAAGAAGCGTGTGCTACGCACTGTTGCTCCTTCCCACCTGGCTACGGAGGCGCCACTCGCTAAGGTTGAACAAGGAATAGTTTCCCAGATCATTTCCCAGATCATGGAAATCTAAAGGCATATCATCTGCAGAAGACAACAGCGAGCGAAACCGCGTACTACAGAACCGGAACGGTCGAGCATTAATGTGATACTGAAAGTGAAACAGCGAACAACAGCTGATCAGGTGTGCACGAATTTCAACGCCAGAGGACAGTTTTATTCAAAAACGTTACTTCGAGAACTTCGTAAAGATGGATATCATGGTGGAGTTGAACTTCGTAAGCCGCTCATCACACGTTGGCATTTCAAGTAGCGCAAAAAGCAAGAGCAGTGGAGGAAAGTGATATGGTCCGACGAATCCTCCTAAACTTTGTTTGCAGCAAGTGGACGTGTGGCGTCAACTGAAGTTAGTTTACATCTTTGATTGCTTCTTCCCTACTGTTAGGGGTCCTGCAGTGGTGTGTAGTGTTTTCTAGTGGCATGGTTTGGGTGTGCTCCTTCCGTTAGGAGGCAAGATTAATGCCAATCGGTATTTAAGTCATGAGCGCTCATCTTCATCCAGTGGCCAAGCATTTATTTCATGAAGAGAGAGGTATTTCAGGATGACATTGCATCAATCCACAGAGCACAGGTGGTCACCGACTAGTTTGAGAAGCATGAAACTGAACTTTTTCACATACTACAGCCATTGCAGTCATCAGATCTGAACCCGATAGAAAAGGAATGGAAATTTCTGGAACGACGACTCGGGCAGTGTTTTGCAAGTCCATCGAACAAGCAGGAATTGATCAGGTTTCTTGTGGACGAATTGTGTTGTATCCCTTCTGCTGACTTTTAGACACTGTAGACTTTATGCCACGACGTATGTACCGGACTGAAATGCCCGTCCAACACCCTATAATGATTTTACGTTAGTGTTTCTATTTTTTTTTTTGTCCATTACCTGTATGTTGGCTTTCCGAAGCAGTTTTCTTTGGAAACCCATTTTACTTAATCGGTTCATCTGTAATAAATACGATATTATCATACCGATTGCTGAAGTGTCCTTCCTCTTCAGGAACTTAATTATTAATGCAAAGAAGGACATTTTTGAAGGACAAATGCAATTTCATTACCAGTTCCTAACACTTCCATCCTTGCAGAAACATCTGGGACGTACTCCAGAGATCAAGATGTATTTGCTTTATAGTTATCACAAGTGACAGGACAGGCACTATCACAATCGCTATAACATTCTTCGACCTGACGATACTAGCAAATTAGGCAGCAAAAGAAACATTTTTGCCGTCTTATCAACAGTATTAAGACAATGAGATTTGATTTACTTAGAAGTATAGTTTCTTAATTACACGACACACATCGCAGGGTATAAATTTTAACTGAAGAATGATGGTTTCAGAATAGATGTGCAGAAATCTGCATTCAACCAAAGTTATCGATTGTTGGAATAAGCTCCCTCCTGGCTGTAGAAGCTGGGTTATTTTAATAAATTTAAAGAACGTTCGGATAAATTATTGAAAGGAATGTGCAAATGAATAGTTTTTTGGGCTGGACATATATAAACGTTTCGTCCTTGCATTATGATGCTATTATTAAATTCCTTTTCAAAAATGGTCGAATATCCAAATTAAAAAGTTTACTATCTTTGGGCTGTTTAAGTAGCAATATTACGTCATGCTGAGCTTTTGTGGTGAACAGATCTTGAAACCTGTAGGGGAAAAGTGGAGAATGTTGTGGACGTTTAAAAACGTTTTATGTTGCCATAAAACAAGCATTTTTCGAAAACTTCTAGTTTTACAAATAAACTACTGAATAATGATCGACTTCGTTTAATTTAGAAAGGAAATTAAGGAAACCAATTGTTGCATAGTATCATTAAGGATAATTTACGAGAACTCATAATCAGTTATAAATTTAGTCAAAAATGCAATAAAGAAATTAAAAACAAAATCACATTTTTTTTTCTCAACTCCTGTTAACAGATTTCATACGTGGCTGGTATAAGTGTAATAATTAAGCTATCATTAGTTGACTATGCCACGTTTACTTATACCTTTTTAAGTCAATTTTTTGAAATCAGTATCAAGAATTTAGAAAATGTTTAAAGCTTTGTCACAACAGAGGATATCACAAGCTAAACCATCTTTTTAGTAAAAAAAAAAAAATGGTATTAGTTTGGACCCCTTTGGCAGGTCGTGGACAGAAATTCTCCTAGAGGTTTGCGGAACTACCAGTTATTTTTCAACCAAATAAAGTTAGTGTAATTACTCGATACTCTATTGAAATCTGCTAAAAGCAATATTAATTTACTCCTACACACAAGTAAAATACGCTGAAAGCAATGTAATTTTGCGATCTTGTCCAGTTGACATTTCCACACGAGCACAGGTGTCTCACAGTCATCTGACCTCACCAGAGTCAAACATGCATTAGTTGGGTGGGGTTGCAGAACGTGTGCAACTCAGTAGCTAAGTGAATGCTTTTTTTTATGTGTGTTTAATACACAACTTGTTGTACCTTCGCATGGTGAGCCAAATGCAGAATTAGGTGATTATATAAGCTTTTTGAATATAGTTTAAATTTATAAACAGTTATAACAGAAGGACAATTTAGACAAGGTAATCTTCAAGAAATATTTTATTTTCCATTAGTTGCCATTCCATTATTAATAAAAGAAACTTAAATTTCAAAAATTGAAGGCCTAATTGCAGCTACTCATTTTTTTTATGCCATGAACGGTCACTTTTGCAAAACGTGACTGCTAATACTTAATGCAGGGAAGTTAGCATTGCTTAATTTGGACACGTTGAAGGATGAATGCAATTCCAACACAGGTCTCTGACAAATCCGTCCTTACAGAAACATCCTGGGACGCACTGTTTTGTACAAGGTAGAGGCGTTGTTCTGTAGTTGGCACAGGTGAGAGGGCAGGCTGTACCACAATCATTATATTCTTCGGACTGACGACACTGGCAAGCTATGGAATAAAATAGATTTATCTTGTGAAGAGGACCATTACATTTTAACGAGATTTGACTTATTTAGAAGTATAATTTATCAATTCCTTCTCAAAATATGGTGTACCATGCAAATTAAAAAAGTATACTATTTTTGGCCCCTCTATACCCATGGTGGAAAGTTATGCTCAATAGTATTTCCAAGTGAGTGAAAGATCTAAGGATTATGACATCTCATAACCTCGATTACATCAATTTGGTTGGGGCACAGAATGTTTTTCAACTCAGTACCTTATCTAATTCTGCACTTGCCTTTCATAGTCGAAGCGGGGGGGGGGGGGGGTGACGTGCTCTTCGCTCCTTTACGCTTAAATTTGCAGTATTTAAAATTCTGATATTTACTAAATAATAGAATTAGTAACATTTTAATGAATTTCAAGTTCCTCAGGACTCAGCAGGTTACTTTAGAAGTTTATTAATAAAGATCTTGCATGCGTAATATATCAACCAGCCGCTCTCCCCCAAAAAAAGTACTATAATTTAATTTGTATTTTGTGAGAAACTTCATTAATTTTTTTAAATATTTTATTATGCTGCAGAAAGCAGAGGTAACTACTTCCTTGAAACAGTCTTCTCTCTGCTTCTGAACGTTTCTCTCTTCCCTCCTAGATCCATTTCTGGCGAAGCCTGGACTCCATAGATAGCAGTATTCCTAATAAATTACCCACTAGGTGTATACTTGAATGAACATAATTCTATAAATTACTTACTTTGTTGAGCGCAGCCGAAAGCCAAAAGTGAGGCCACAGCGACACATATGAAAACGGCGTTCATGGCTTGACCAGGATTTGGCTGAAATAAAAAGAAAGAAGAAGTACAAAAATTGTGCTCATTGTTTAAAAGGTGAAGCTGAGACTGACCAAAATGAGAGATGCTTTTATGCCTCTTATTTTTAACTGGAAATTACGATCACTACTTGTCATCATTTACATTTGTATTCGTAGTTTGTGCATTAAGGAAGGGCAGGGCCTACCGTCCTTATCTGAGGAGTTTTAATTAGAACAAGAAACATTGTCACATTTCAGGAAACATGCCTGAAATGTGACACACTGCGTACATTAACTCATTTGTTCAAATTGATTAAAGTAAAACTTCGGACACGGTTCCCCATGAAATGCTATTATATAAAATTGCAGTAAATTTTTGGATGCAGGGTTGCCCAACGGAGTAGTCATAAATGGATATACCTCGGGGTGGAATAATGTAGCAAGTGAAGTCCCACAGGGATCATTATGCAGGCTAATTCTGTTTCTCATCTTCCGTAATGACGTGGATGAGGGAATGTAAAGTTTTCTAATGATTTAAAGGCAGGAATTGTAGTTGGCCATCAGAACCAAGTCATTTTGCTTCTTTAAAATTATTTCGATTGGTTGCACAAATGATCTGAAAGATGGCAAAAGAAATGAAAAGCTGAGTGTAGTTAAAGGTAGTTTATCACGAAGAGACTTAGGGTTACGATTCTGTCAGGAATAAGATTTTCCGTGTAATGTAATCAAGTGACTCAGAAGTCAGTTCCCTATCTGTCATAAAGAGCCATTTCAAGTAGGGAAAAGGATATTGTCCCATTTAGTATAATACAATGGTGAGATCGTATTTAGAATATTGTGTTCAAGTGCGGAGACCCCCCCTTGAAGAAAGACACAAAGCATCTATAAAGGGTTCAGAGAAAAGCAACCAGATTGGTGAAGGATGATAATCGATGTCCATATGAAGAAGGCTTTAAAGTACAGACTGCAAAGCTTAGCAAATAGATATATAAGGGTTCAGATAGTGGTATATAAGGCTCTGAAGGGAATCAGTAAAACGGAGGGAGTTATATGTTTACTCGAAGTAAAAACAGAAATTATGGGTGCATAAATTTATTCCTGTGATCTACAACACGCTGCTCGAAGATAATTATTCAAACAACTTCTAGATCACTGGAATAAACTGCCTGCCAAGTTTGTTCAGGCAGAGAATTTGGTAAAGTTAAACGGAACTGGATAGCCACTTTTTGGTAACGGCGAAAATTAGAATTATTGTAACATAAGATCAGGATTATGATTCAGGTGTTCGATGGACATTTATAAGAGCCATACGCTCACAGCGAGCTCTCATGTTGTTTATGACAGGTCTTACAGTAAAAAATTCACTCCCTTGGAAGAGCAGACTCACTTTGTCTTTCTGGTGTTCCAGACATGGTCAATGGAAAATTTCTGTGTGTTAATATTTGGCCTTTTTCCTCCATTCAACGAATATTTTCCAAAGGATTAATAACAGTGGAATCCTCTATGCAAAAGCGAAAAAAAATTCTTCAGAGATTAAAAGGATTGAACCCTTTTCTCTACAAAGCTATTCAGTGCCTCGAATATTTGATATCTTCATTGCACTATTACTGTGCTCATTGTGTGGAAAGGTTTGGATTCACCTCCTGTCCGTGATTGAAGTTAAGAAAAGCTTATGAAAGAAATGAACTTTTATTGTTTTTCGCCGCCATATTTTGGTCGCACAATTTTTATTCTTTGAGAATAAATTCCAGTTTTTCATCTCATAAATAGGGCAAACGAACCGTAGAATACACGCAAGTTAGAAACGCTGCATTCTAACAACTTATTTACCATGGTCCAAATTGCAAACAACCCAACAGAAAAATAAAGCAATCAGTTGAGTTTTGTATTACGTATATGTATATAAATTTTGAAAGAATTAAAATTGCGATTACCTTACAAAATAGCTTTATAAATGACTTTGTTCATAAAATAACAAACAAACTTTAGTGTCGCTAAATTTCTCCAACTACTAAATACATTTCTTCAATTCTCCTAACAATTATACGTTAATGACCAATGGGTCAATTACTGTCAAATTTTTCAGACAACAAAATTATGGTTTCTCATTATTGAAGAATATCAAAATATGCTATTTTTACCATATAAAAATCAAGAAAAAAACAATAAGTATTTAAATTAAATTATCTTGTTTTATTTGAGTATAATAAAAAAAATTACTGAAAGAACTGCAGGAAATTCATTAACCTAATAATTTCACTGTAGTCCATTCCATTCTGGCGTAATTATTATTATAACGTTATAATTAGACTGCATATCCAAACATTCACATAAACCTTTTCAGTGTATTATAAAACAAGATTGTCTGTTTTAAAACAGCATTACTAAATTCGCAAAATTCAAATCAGCATCCATTTGAATTTTGGTCTAGCAATACTGCACTCATCAGCTCTCGTACAGTTAGATTGGTCCCACAGATATGTAATGAAATTGTGTTATTCTGATAGTTTTCGCCTTATGCCTGCATATAGCGGATGGATGATTTTAATTGTAGCCTCCTGTTGTGTGGGAAATTTAGCAGCTACTTCCAGGGGTTATAAAAATTGCATCTCTGCAAACGGAAATGCAGAAATCAATGTAATATGAAATGAACGCATTGAAATCACTATGGAACGGGTTCGGGCTGTTTTGAATTTGATGCGTATCACACTTCCACCTGTTTAACTATCTCTCGCTCTCATATACAGCCATTTTAGAAAATCTGAATTTTACATATTATAATTCTTATTTGAACAACATAAAAAGAAACTATCTCCGATAAGTATGATCCGAAATCAGCATCCATTTAGTTTTTCAGAGTACTGTAATTTTAATTCAAACAGTTCATTAAAGTTAGTTACTTTTTTGTGAAAAGCGATTCAGAGCGTTCAGTATTTCACCAAAGAATTTAAGTTGAGAATAATAAACAAATTGTAAATCTGAAAAACAATACTTACCTACGCAAGAGCAGATACAATTCAAGAGGAACTTAGGTGAAGCAGACGTTAGTTGTTGCACGTATGTCAAAATAATACAGTATATTTATACTGTTTGATTTTACCCAATTGTCCAATGGAGCGTTAAATCCCTCGTGGGCATCATGTGGTGTCAGAATCGCGTCATGAATATATTTTCAGCTCTATCCCGTGAGTAATCCTTGCGAAATATAAATGTGCGACTGCATACATTTCCAGACGATCAAACAGATCACGTAAGGATTATATTGTACCGTCTGCTAAATTTAGTTTGAATATTTTTTTAAAGAGTTCAAACAACTAACAGGGCAAAAACCTCACTTTCCTTACTCAATTAACATGTCCTACGTGACAGTGTAGTTGTTTCGTCACCTTTTTGGGGAGGGTTGAGTTCGATGGATATTTGTTTATTTTCTGAAGTCTTCAGTTGAGGTTTGTAGTTAACCAATCTCAGGTGGAGTTATTGACACCTGGGAGTTCAAGTTATCAGCCTGTACAATATTCGAATAAACACGTTTACGGGCATTATATACAATGTGGTTAAGTCGCTGATGCGCCAAAACTTATCAACTACAATAAAATTAGAAAAGTTAAAATGGAACACCATTTAGTGATGACCTATAATTTAAAGAAATGTGCAATCTCATTCATTTTAATTCCGATATATTCAGACAAATAAGGATAAGTATCTTTTCGCAGATACTTACCTCGAGAAAGGTCAAGAACTTAAAGATGAAAATGCCATTTCGCCATTCACCGTAATAAACCAGACAGATCTAATATTATAAATTACACTGATCGAAAAAGTTAAAGCAATAAATTTAAAAAATATATAAAAAAACCGTTTGCGAAATGACTGCGTGAAGTCAGGGAAATTTGGAATCGCATTATATTATATTAACCCAACACTACATGTAAATTATCTCTCCTGTGCAGTTTGTTTTAGTTCCTCAAGATTTCGATGTCCTGCTTCAATCCAGCAATGTCCTGATGAAGGTTTTTCTTGGTCTACCCGTATGGCGTTTTCCGTACGCAGTCCCTTCCATTGCATCCAGAAGTAAACAGTCATGTCGAATCACGTGGCCCGTCCATTTGAGTCTAGTTGATCTTATTCTACCTAGAATTTCTTTATTCTTGGACACTCCTTAATAACTCCATTTGACAATTTTTCGGTCCATTTAATTTTTTCCATCCTGCGTCAGCACCACATCTCGAAGGCCCTCAAGTCTTTTTTTTTTTTTTTCTCTCTTTATTAGAATCCATGTCTCTGCTGGATATAGTGCCACTGACCATATATATGTCATTATTATCTTAAAGCATCTTCTGTGTAATCAACGACAGTTTATTCTTGGAAAATTGTTTTGCCATTGAAATTCTGGATTGAATCTCAGTTTGACGTGAACTGTCCTTTGCAAATAACTGCCCCAAGATGCCTAAAGTGCTGTACCTGTTCTATTTTTACTCCATTGATCTCAATTCGGAAGGGAATTAGCCTTTTACTCATCATCATTGCCTTTGTTTTCATCAAGTTTATCTTCATTCCATACTTCAGTGCTTTCTTATTTAGTCTTTTGATCATTTTTGCAGCGTAACAAGACAACCTGCTAGTATCGTCTGCAAACTTAATAGCCTATATGTACTTTTAACCTATTTTAACCCCCACTTTTTATTCCGAAGTGTCTCCTTAATTATCACTTCGGCAAAAACGTAGAACAAACCAGGTGAAAGTAAGCATCCCTGTCTTACTCCCTTTTTAATTTTAGCTTTTTCTATCAGTTCTTCTCTCACTCTTATCACCGAATTTTGTCTTCTGTGTAAGTCATAGATCAGTCCAATAATCTTCTTGCATCCGATTTTCTCAAGCAATGGGAACAGTTCTCTCCAGATTTCTGTAATTATTTGGTGGGCCTTGTATCAAACGCCTATTAGTAATTGATAAAACACACATACATGTTTCTTCTCATGTTGTACACTTTCTCTTCAATACTCTCAACGTTTTGATAGCATTTCTCGTCGATCTGCCTCTGCAAAAATCGCACTGTGAGTCATACAGAAATTGTTCAATACGACTCTCCATACGAACTTTGATACAGAATCTTGGATGCATGGGTAATAAGACATAGTTCTGCAGTCTTGGCATATTGTTGGTGTCATCTTCTTGAGTATGGTCTTTTCCACCCGGTGTGGGGAGGTTGGCGATTAAATCAACTGCTATTCACGAGAGCTAGGTAGAAAGAAGACTGTTCTAATATATCTTCAGGTGGTAATATTTTCAGTAATGAATAGATGGTGCTTCGTTATCCATCAGAGCCTTGAATCACGTGTGAGTAGCATCTCTAAGTGGGCATTAAAACAGAGTTTGGAGTCGAGCACAACCCTCAGAAATCTAAGATTGAGTACAATCGGGATGATGGTAGTTCCGACCTATGGCTAGAGGAATGATGGATTTTGCTGCAATGAAATCATCATGAATTCTAACTTGGCGGATTGATGTTGTTTATCTCGAACTGGTAGAGGTAAGATGCAACTGTAGGAAATATTTTTAATTTCCGATTTTATCACGTCCAAATGTTTGCACAGGCTGTCAGGATTTTTCCCTCATGAGACAGCTTAGCAGGCATTGATTATGTGCAACCAGTGGAGAGAACTACTGAAAACAAAGGCCAGAGAGTTAACCCTCCTTGGAGGACTCCAGCAGTGATAGACCTTACAAAAGTGCGATCCCTTGTATGTAACTTTACTATCCTGTCACGGAGAAGAGAAAAGAAAACCGGAAGCATAGCACACTACCTCTGATATGATAGTGGCAGTCTACGATGTTGATAAAGAATCGATGGCCGTCAAAAGCTACTGTTTCGTGATAAGAACAGTATTTAACTCTTCATGCTTGGATTTGTAGGAAGAACCAAGTCAGTGTTGGGATTGGGATCACGGTGAAACCTGATGATGAAATCGAGCAAAAATTTTGGCTCAAGGAACGTACAAATTCCTCAGTTTATGTGAGACTTTGCCCTTAACCAGATTTCTCTTAACGTATATTTTGATAGCCTGAGATTTCAGGCAGTTAAAATGAGTCCATGCTATTGAATAGGTGAGGCGATCACTTATGTTTTTTGTCTGTTTCCATGTTTTATGGAGCAGTTGCTTCAACTGTAAATTCTTTAAGTTCTGAGTTCCATTAGACTCTAGTGTATGAAATTTAGAATGTAAAAGGAACTTGAGAGAGAGAGAGAGAGAGAGAGAGAGAGAGAGAGAGAGAGAGAGAGACCGACCGACCGACCGACCGACCCAGAGTGTGCCATGCCCATACTCACCAGATATGAGCAATGGAGCCTTTTTTTAGTGAGATTCCAGCGATTTTGCCATTTCACGTGTTGTAAAATCCGTCTGTTCTGCATGGTGGGTCTGTGGTGAATCCTATACGGGAGACTATTTTTCCTTTGTAATGTTGATACAGCGAACCCCAACACGCAATCTCCAAGTCCAGGTGAAGGCATCCCGCCAGGACCTGGGTACTCACAGTGCAGCAAGCTCTTGTCGTTATGAGTAATATCGATCGGGGTGTCATCTCCAGTTTTTTCTTGTTCACAGCTGTACTAGTCTTTGTGTACCAGGCCCCCGCTGCATAGGCTAGTGCTGGGATAAAGAATCTGGCCAGTAGGCTTGCATAGCTTCTTATTTTTGTTCTCAGGTAGCAGAGATGTGGCGTGAAGCTAAAGTTTATGTTAAGTATCACTCAGAGGTATTTTATTTCTGTTAGCAACTTTACGGTTTTCCCGTTTATCTTAATCTGCCGAGGTCTTCTAGGGTCAAGGAATCCTTTGAGATGTATTGAACTTGTTTTGTCCGAGGAGATAGCGAGATTTACGCTAGCCCAATTTTGCAAGTCGCTAGTGGCCCGGTTTGCTATGGTCTTCAGTCGTGCCCGGCTGTCAGCCTGTAGCATTAGAACCAGGTCATCCGCCTATGCCTGGGTTTTAACATTTGGAATATCCAAATTAAGGAATTCGTCAAGGACCAGGTTCCACAAGAGCGGGCCCAGGACAGAACCCTTGAGGGCAGCCCCTGTGGACCGACCTAGAAACAGAGGCGTATGGAGTGGTAACAGTGATTCGCCTGTTTCCAAGATAGGATTTGAAGCATCAATATAAGTCTCCTGTGATATCAGCCTTCCGGAGCCTGGCCAGAACAGCAGGCCACCAGAGAGAATAAAAGGCTCCTGCGAAGTCAATCGATATTAGGAGGAAGTATTTTGTGTTGCAGTTTTTAGCTGTTTCAATAATAATTTCCAGAGCCTCTGCAGCCGAGCGCCCCTTCCTAAAGCTATATTGATTAGGCGACATGAGATTTGATTCTTGGAAGTGGTTCACGATTCTTTGGTAGAGAAGGCGCTCGAAGAGCTTGCTGAAGATTGACAGCAAGGCGATTGGCCTATACGACCCTGGTATGCCTTGTGGTTTCGTTGGATTTAAGATGAGTTTTATTCGGGCCATTTTCCACGAGGCCAGGAAGTGGCCCACCGAGAGACCTCGGTTGAGGAGTCCCAATATTGTGTTCGGTGTGGTTTATAACACCATCTTAAGCATTTCGGGCTCAATTTCATCTATACCACGGGTCTTTCTATTTTTTATCCTCGCTGCCGCTATGCTGAGCTTCATTGGTGAGAAGGCAGGTTCAACAGCTATGGTTGTGTATGAGTTATTGTCCGCACATAGTTTTCTTTGTTCCTGGGTTTGAGGCTCGGTTGCAGGAAGGAAGATATGGTCCAAGATATTGTCTATAGAGGATTTCCATGTTCTGGTATAGGTTCCCTGAGCTGTTTCGGTTGCCGTTGCGACTTTCCCTCTGGGATGTTTGTTTGTGGTGACTCGATACACCATTCCCCAGGGGTTAGCATTTCCTTCTGTATTTACTAGGCTTTATTTTAGCTGTGTAGTCATTTCTGACCTCACGGTACTGTTGACGTAGTACATCGACCTTTGCCTGTGGCCAGGATCAATTCGCCCTCTGAAATACCTTGCGGGCATTATTTACCCTTTTACGGAGATCTGTGAGTCTGGCGCCCACCAAGGAACGGCTTTGAGGGAAGGCATCTTCTTGATGGCTATATCTGCCGCTTCTGTGATTAGTTTTTACTTCTCGCTGATGCCTGTCCAGATTGAATTCATAAGGGTGGAAGTTTTCTGCTTTCTCCGTCAGCAGCTGCTTAAAAGGTTACGAATCCGCCTTTGATATGGCGTATCTTGGTAATAGAAGTCGTCTGACATGTTGCGTTTGGAGTGATCGGTGGAGGTTGTAAGTTAACACTCTGATCTGAAGTGGTCCAGTGTTGTTGGACCACTCTCCCAAGGAGAGAGCTGTCCTGCTATGGAATGACTTGCAAGGGTTAGGTCGATATTCGCTTCCCACATAGTGCTCGAGAAGGTGTGGGGCTGGTTTGGTCTGTTTAGAATGGATAGGTCGCTGCTTGATATGTACTCCTCTAGGCGCTGGCCTTTGTTTGTTCCTCTCTGTTCTGGTGTCTCACTGTGCCAGGCAGGTGATCTGCAGTTTGCACCAAGGTCTAATATAAGTTTAACTTTTGGTAGTTGTTGCTGCAGATTCTGAAGATATTGTATTGTAGGGAGTATGTCTTCTCCTGGTTGGGGGTAGATGGACACTACGTAAAATTCCCCTAGAGCGCAGACTGCCCAGGTTGTGCTATATGGGCGCAGACTGCCCAGGTTGTGCACAGGTCTGTTATCTTAGTTACAGTGAAGTCAGGATTACAAACAGCGATGGCAGCCCAAGGAGTTTCACCATACACTTGGACAATTTTAAACCGTAGTGGGTACCCCTAACTTGATATTTATGTGTATAGGGCTCTTGTAGAAGAAGTAGGTCTAACTTCTCTTCTTTAGCTTTCTTAACTAGCTGCGCTACGACCGCCTTGGAGCGTTGCGCATTGTGTTGTGCTATTTTCACCTTTGACATGTTATAGTAGTTATTACTCTCCATAATTGATTCTCAACTGTTGCGCACCCTTTGCTTTAATGTAGACTGGGCATATACTGTCCCTGATGGAATGATCCAATGGTAACTTCATGGACCTACAGTTTGCACAAACCAGGGTTTCCGTTTTTTTTGGGAAATTTTTTGTTATATTCATGCCCAGTATTGGCATGAATATAACAATTGGCCACAAGTGGGTTGCGACTGCTTGCAGGTGTGAGTCGTGTGGCCAAAGCGACAACACCGGAAGCATTTGGGAATAGCCACATGATCTCTGAAACGGTGGCTGCCCCAGTTTACATAGATTCTGGACTGTTGGCTCAGGATTCTCCAAGCGGCTGGAGACAGTTCAAATATCCAGTTAGCTGAATTTCCATTTCTGGACATTGTCTTATACCTCGGTATGATATGTTGTAGTGGCTCATCGCCGGTGGGTAGCTGACGGCAGTTTTTGGTATAGATCTCCTGAACAAGTTCTTCTCGGCACATCTTTGTCGATGCCTAATATTAGTATGCTTGGCCCTTTCTCTTTAGGCGGTTCAGCTATGAGGCCTAAGGAGGGTATTTTAGGATTTTGTAGTATTCCCCGTAGATCTTCCTCTGTGTCAGTCTGTATTATGACTCCAACGTTTCTTGTCTTTTTGATAGATCTAATCTTCGTGTGTTTGAAGTCATCCTTAAGCTTTTCGATTACTGTTTGTTTCACTTCCTCACTCGTTTTGTGGACTTCGTTTGATGTTGGTTTCAATATTACTAGGTATGGTTTGGTGATCGGGGTTTTCTTGGGGGCTATTCCAGCCTGTTCTGAGGGACGGTTTCCATTTGTAGCGTTGATGTTGTTCCTCAGCGCCTGTGAATAAGTGGGAGCGCGCTGTGGCATGTGGTTTGCCCCACCGTTTTGGAGGACCGCTAATTTTGCTGTGTCAATTTCGTTCTCTAGCTGGGTTTGTACCAGGATGGTCTCCATTTTCATCTAAATTGAGACTATCTTTGCGCGGAGAACAGCGGTAATCCTGTTGGTTGGCTCCTTAAAGCGGCTCTCCAGGGCAGTTCGCAAAGCAAGGGACCCCGAAGGTGGGACAGATAACACACACACACAGCAAGGAAGTTGCTTGTAGGTCGCCATTGGTGATTTAGGTGGCCAGAGAGAGCCACTTTATTCTACATGCCTGATAGATAGGTTAGCATGTACCTACCATAAGCGGGTAGCCGTGGTATTCCAGAATCCTTGATTAAAGTATTCTGGGATATGTATTAAGCCTGTTGTAATGATGGCCATTTTTAGTATTCATTGATAAAACTCCGATTCAAACATAGGTATATATTAAGCGCCAAAGAAACTAAGAGTATGAGGCGTCAAAACGTTGTGTGTATATTAGTTGCCTGTATTCTGTAATATGCGTAATTTGGCCATTTTCTAAAAATAGCCCATAAAAAAAATTCCTTGCGTCATTGACGGTTTTGAACCCAGGGATTTTTCGTCCGAGGTAGGACGTGATTATATATCCACTGTGTTACCTCAATGGCCATTTTCAGAGACAATGACCTAATTTGCATTATTTATAATAGCTTTAACACACGATCCATAAGTTCACATGTTTAACATTGAATCATAATATAATATATTTCTGAACCAAATTTCTTGACTTAAATAAATTAGTTTACATAATATTGCATTTTTTTTTCATAAGCAGGGTCTTGTTTAGCATACTTATCATTAGGGACTTTTTTTTTTTTTTTTTTAATTTATGTATGCGGACCCAACCAAAATGGCAACTGCACTGCGTAGTGTGTCAAGGTATCAGAACAATCTGTGCAGCAGCCTGTTTATCCTGTTCTGCAGTGTTATTTTATGTTGCGTGATTGGTAGCCACTGCATTCATTTGGCTAAGCAACTCATGATGCCTCCACCCTCCCCACCCCACAAAATTAAAATTTATTTCATTTTTTCGCCCTAAATAGAAATGCGCTCTGCCATTTCTAGGTTCATCTATTTTGGCGTAGAACCTCTACAAAGCTAGTTAAGAACGTGTGAGGTATTATACCACAGCCAAAACAAGGCAGCTGCTGCCCGGTCTAGGTGGAGATGGGCTTTTGTCTAGGGGCCACCCTTAATTTTGGGATACACGTACGCAATGCACCAGGAGGTCAAATATAAATGCTTATATATGTGTAACGAGAATGTTAATGTATAAAAAAAATGTGTGTATATATATATATGTAACAATTGCGTGTACAAATAAATGGAGAATGTCATTTCTAGGTACGGCTCTGGTCTTTAATATACTGAAGAAAAAATGCCTTGAAGCTCTCACTGAAGTTTTATCCATTAAATTTCAGCTATAACCAATTAATGTTGATAATGTATTTGAAATATTTTTACATTTTAGTGATAATGCTTTATTTGAACTTCTCTTTATCGGGTTGTTGTTTTAAAACAATAGAAGGAAATATTGCACAAATTAGTTTCCTTGGCGAATTTGAATTTGACTGTCACAGGTGTAATGGCAATGTTCTTTATTCGTGCCACATAATTTTCGCAATAATTGTTTTATGTTCCCCACGAGGAACGTCCTTGATTGCTACAACGAAAGGTGTCATTTCGTTCGATGTAGAGCACAACGCAATATGGAAACTCTTCGGAATATAAACGATGATTGCGTTGTTTGGTTGGCTCATGGAAGCCAGTGTACGAGAACCTCGAAATATAGTTTTCAGATGGAATAAAATTGTAATCACTGCCTTGTTTTATTTGGGACAAATGAGCATTACGCCATCGTCTCGCAACAGGAACCTTGCGCACTGGGCATTTTTTAAATTGTAATTTTTTTTTTTCTCACGTGAGTTGCTCTGTGGAAATAGAATATATTAAAACGTAAAAATTAATCAATGAGAAGCTTTTAACTTGCACACATCACAACAGCTTTGGAGATAAGTTTGGTAAGTTCTATATATATAAAGCTTCCGATAAATTAATTTTTAACTTAGTTTCGCTGTTATTTTTAGCTAAAAGTACTGTGCTGTTAACGACTCTGCATTTGACATTCTCTTAAGAATTTGTAATTTTGATATTCACGTAACAATTGATGTTATGTGGATATCAGGAACAAGTACTCTACGCATTGCCTTTCATTTCAGGCTCTTTCAATTATCAAATAACGTACCTCAGGATTAGTAAGCGTTCGTATTGTACCCAAAAAATATTTACCAAAACGTCATGCTATTTTCATATGATTGGCAGTCGTAGGGTGGGATTCATGTAGCAGTACTCAAGGTGAGACGCTACAGTACGGAAATGAGTTTATTTATGAACACGAATTTTGTTACTGAGATCCAGAATAATATTCTAAATAACTCTTGAAACTTTGAAAAAGGATGCGAATTGCTGTTGAAAACTGGAAATCGATCTAAAAAAAAAAAAAAAAAAAAACGGTGGCAATCTGATCGAGTAATTAACCAAACTTTAATTTATAGTTGCATATAGGGGTGCTTCAAATGCACGTGTAAAAAAAAGCTAAGGAACTATTTTAGGGTCCAAAATAAATAAGACGAAAGTCATGCAAACGTCTGCAGAATTCTGAGCGCTTATGGAGATCTAGATATTTGAATTAAAAAAAATGGCCATGGAGCTCTCAATGGACAAAAATAATTTTAAAAAATACCATTCGTAAGTCCATAGCCATTTTTGAAATTAAAACTGGTAAAATAACGTTTGACTTTTCCTCCTTATTTTGGAATTGTCCAAAATGCGTTCTAGAATTTTTTGTGCATACTTTTGTTTTGTTAAAATGCTATCGCGATCTGTGGGTTATACTAATTCTGTAACTAAAATGGTTACCCAGGTGCATTTACTGTTCGTCCTTGAAACAGACTCTGTTACCCTCGCCTCCCCAAACAATTTAGTGGAATACTTTTTTGTAAATGACTCAATCGAAGTCTCTTTCTTCAGTATGGGAGAGAAGAATTTGTTAAAGTGTATGTTGATTATGTCTTAGAACGTTATGCATTTATTTCACTCCCAAGCTCAACGCAAGAACATTCTTGGTTTAGATTATATATAGTAAGGCGTAAGTTTGAGATAAGTCGATCATATTTTGTCTGTTGGTGTTTGCCTGCTTGCTTTCTCTGCATCTATGCTGGCTGATGGTTGGTCTTTGTGGCCTCTACCATAGAAGCACTATAAAGTGTTAGTTTGGTGGAAATATCCTGCATACTCAGTTTTTGATGATAGGCTGCTCTTACGAATTTGTGCTCTGACTAGCATTTACGGTTTAATAGCCATAAACACGTCAATTACCGTGACACGACAGTTGTATCTCACTCGGTTAATGTGGTAACATCCACTTGTTCTTTCTTAGTTTGTGGACGGGGCTTAAAGCTCTCGCTGATCAGTGTATCATATGAACACTTTGACTGTGTGCCTTGAGGCGTTTCAATATTATCTCACATTCAAACTGTATTGATTTCTTCACAAGTTAACATCAAGTAACTTCACAAACTCATATTCGGCGAAATAAATGGAATAATTTCAATAAATAAGCTTTTTTTTTTTTTTTTTTTTGGGTAGTTGTTGGCGCATCGGCTTCTGTGGCCATAATAAACCTCCCAAGATTTTTGCAGTACTTTGATCCACGGCCCGAGGCGGGATTCGAACCCGCGACCTTTGTGTTGCCAGGCAAATAAGCTGTACAAGACATGCAGTATAAAACACGTCAGAACTGACAGCATGCCTCACAAAATTGAAATAAAATTAAATCCCATTTTATACAATTCCCGTTATTCATCATATTTGTGCTATGATCACGCAATATACACTGAGAGATCACTGAATTATGACCACCCCTATGAAAACTGAATGCGATCCGTTGACCACGTGAGGTACGAGAGTGCGGAGTTAGTCCACTTACTTAGCATAGATAAGGTGTCAGTGGTTCAGTAGATAGTAAAATTCCGAGCGTGATGGGTAAAAGGAAGGATTTATCGGATTTTGATAAAGGACAGATTGTGGGTGCTCGACGAACTGGTCGGGTGTTTGAGAGTCGCAGTTTTTAAAGTGTATCAAGACTGGCGTCAAAACTGCAAAGGTCAGCGAAAGGTTCATGTTAGAGGTGAGCGCCGGGTTCGACGACTCGAACAGGCGCAGCACTGTTGAAGAGTTGACTACCCAATACAACGTGAGCCTATCCGGAACAATATCTGGCATGACCATGCGTCGCACGCTCGCACGTATGGGCTATACTAGCAGACGACCCCTACGGCGTCCTCCCCTAACCAAGGTTCATCTGCATAAAAAACTCACTTGGTGCAAAGAGCATGCAAGTTGGACGTTAGAAGACTGGAAGAAGGTGTTCTCGTCGGATGAGTCACGTTATTTACTGCACACCGTGGATGGTCGTATACGGATTTGGCGTCAACAACATGGCTTTTCATCCATTATGCATGGTATCAAAAGTGCAGGCCGGTTGAGGCGGTTGTGCGGTGTGGGGCATGTTTCACCGGCAGGAACTTGGGCCCCTGGTGCATGTGGAACAACGTATCAGTAGTCTTCGCTATCGGAAACTGTTTGCGGTGTACATCCCGCTACGTTACACTTTTTCCCGAATGGCGATGGTGTCTTCCAAGATGACAATGCGCCAAAGCCATCTGGCACTTGTTGTAGGAATGGTTTGAAGAACACAATTCTGACTTCCAGCATATGGATTGGCGGAGCCCGCAAAACTTTAATAAAATACTTTGAATACTTCTTGAATATCAATTGTCCTTCGATATCAATCCCATAGAGCACTTGTGGGACACTAAGGAAAGGCATATCAGGCGTCTGGATACACCAATCACCTCTATACCTGCATTGCTGATCACATTACACATAGCTTGGTTGGCCATACCTCCCGAACGCTTCCGACATCTTACTGCCACGTCGGACAGCTGCTATACTGAAGGCAAAAGGAGGACCTAGGAAGTATTAGGTAGGTGGTCATAATTCAGTGATCAGTCAGTGTATATTACAAATATTCACATAGCCCTCCCATTTCTGGTTCTGTTCGACAACACCAGAAATGAGAGGGACAAATTGGAACAAAAGAAGATTCTCCATGCTCAGATCCCTAGATATCATGCCCTCGATTTTTCGTTTGAGCTGAAAAGGAAGGGTAGGTTCGATATGTTTCATTGTTTTTGGTTTGAGAAATAACCTGGGCTTACCCATACCATTCTGCAATAGGAATTCCATATTTTGAAATTCCTATAGCACGTTTCCTAGATTTTGTTCATGGGAACACAGTTTTGGGTTATGTTTAACCCATTAAGTTCTCACAACTGGTATTTGAAATAAAGACGAAGTGTGTTTCTAGGTAATACGTTTTGTTAGCTCCACAATCTGGTACTACTTTGAGCTGACAGTTTTGGTCGGATCCTGTTGTGATTTATACTTTGAGTCTCATCCTCATTAACTGATGAACCACTGATTGGTAGGGCAGTATATTAATGCTGCTTTACCAATTAATTATACAGGTTACTGGCGTCATTCTTGGTAATGATTTAGTCACCTGTCACGCGTGAAAAGGTCTCTGGGTACGAATATTGTCGAAGATTAGTGGAATTATATTAGTTTTGTTAATGGTCATATGGTGCAAGGAAGTCTAAGGCTTGATGCTGCATAAGCCAAAAAAAAAAAAAAACACCTCCACCTGAGATCAACTAACTGCAGCCTCAGTGGATGGGGGACCTTAGATTCCTCTAGTCGTACATAGGAATCCAATCCAGACCTCTCCAAATTAGTGGAATACGTAAGATAAGACTTCGTTTGCAATGGTGTTGGAAATGCAAACATGGCCGGTGGAACTGACCATGAAAACAGGAAACGTCTTGTTTTCATGGACTGAAAACAGGAAATGTCCATGAATCCAGTAAAACTCATGAAGGATGGTTGTCGAATGCATCCTTCCTTCTATGCAGGCAGTTCGAGGAGTTCTCGTGGGGGTGCTACTTTCATGGTGCTTATTCTGTGGGATTCTGCAACTTGAAGGGTGTATATTTCAATGTTATGGCAGACCATGTTCCAGTTATATACGATTTTTAAGATATATTTGTATTACACATGTAAATAGTACTGGAATTAGAGAAGAAACCAAAACACACTGCATTGGTTAGTTTTAAAATAGAATGTCGCTTTTAGCTCTTTCAAATTGTGGTTAAAATGACTTGGATATTGAAAAATAAACCTATGCCATTCTGTATTTCGGGAGACGGAATTGTATAATAATAGTAATTTTAAATTTATTGAATTAATAATTAAACAAACAATTATTATAGTATAATTAATTTTTTAATATTAATTGGAAAATAAAATAATTATTAAATTACATAAATTAGAAGGATTATCCTCCTGTGCTTCCTTCTGTTTTTCATGCCAGAAGAATTTTAATTACTCAGAAATAATGCTATGGTCGTTGTACTAACCGCCGAAACAATTTTGCCTTCACAAAGAATTTCAGTAGCATTTCATTACTTTCAAAGAAATGACATCACAAAAAGGTTTATTTGCCACTTATTCAAAAGATGAGACAGTGGAAAAATAATAATTTAAAGAAATTACATTATAACCTTTAGACGTTAGTGTCATTTCTAAAATGTTAATCTGCTTTACTAGTTTAAAAACAAATTGTGAAATTAGTGCAATACCTACTTGTGAAGGCAAAGTTTGCTTTGTGGCTCGAGATCACATTGCCATACTCACTCACTTATGCAACCATAAGAATGGTAAGGCCTCCATAGCCGAGTGGTCAGGAGTGTAAGCGAAATTGCACTCGCTCCTTGAGTAGACCAGGTTTCAAGGTCCTGACTGCTAAATGCCCTCGATCTGCCAACCCGCACTGGACCAGCCTGGCAAGTTATAGTCCAGTTTTCTCAACTTGACTTTTTGAGGAGGACTCCATCCTGAAGTGGATTGACAATGGCTGCAGATTCATTTTTTTATTTTAATAGTGGTAAGTGCATATGTTCTCAATGTTTATTTGAGAGAGCTGGTTATGTAATGTGCAGAATATTGACTTGGAAAGAGTTATCTGAAGTTCGTGAAAACTTCATGGACAGATTTTAGAGAAATCGGAAATATGGGGACAGGGAATCTTATTTGGAGACATCAACTAACTTTATTTTGAAGTGCACTATTCTTTCTTTTATTTTTTCAATTACAATATGAAAAACATTAACACTTATTTAAGTCTGTTAAAATAAAGTACAATACAGTAAAGTGTGGAATGCAAGTTATTTTCCTTCTTACATTGACTTTTTGACATTGCTACCATTTGTTAAAGAGTGTGACAAAACAGCCGAAATAGTACGTCATCGTACTTTGGGTTTCCATATTCCGACAGATTCGGGAACGAGAAATCGGAATTCTCGATAATTCCCGAAATCATAAATTACTCTGTATTTTTCATGACATTTTATTTACGCGTTTTTAAATAATAATAATAACTGACCATAATAATAAACAGTGAATCATTTTTCTGTGACATAGTTATACTAAAAGTTTCAGAGGTTTTCTGTAAAAAAACGATATAATAATAAATGCATGGGTTATTATTATTATTATGAACCAATATATTGTGGCAAGATTATATATTTCAATAACATGTAAAAATAATCTCTACCTCAAATGGACATTTGATAATAGAAAACATTAAAAGAAGGGAACATTAACACAAAATAAATGCCATTTAAAAAACTGAAAGATAATACCACAAATATTTAAAAGTTGTCATTCTTAAAAAATGAAATTTTAAAATCGCAAAGCATTAATTTCTCTATCCGATAGTCTTGATCTTTGTTTCGTGACAAATATACCAGACGTTGAAAAATTTCTTTCATTTTGCGTTGATGTTGGTCGAATTGTTAAGATTGCATCCAAAAGCATCTTCAAGTTGGGCGTTATTAGGATACATGCTGATTCATATAAGCTGATTTCGTTTTTAAATGATGAAAACATTTTGTCTGCTTGCCATGATTTTGGTTTTGCCATTGAAATTGATATTGCTTTTGCTAATTCAGATTTTAGATCAGTTTCTGATTTCATGTCGGAGTATTCCACAACAACATTCACACCTTCTTCTCTTTGCATTTCTTCTGTTAAAGCATATCTTCCTTTAAAAAGTCTTTCCATTAATTATTTTGAAAATTGAGCTATTTCATTATTTTTTGCCAAAGTAAAGTCGTTCTTTTCCACCTCATATAAACAACTAACATTGCTTAAATATTTAATTCCTGCGTTTCTAATTTCTTTCAAAAGCATACTGCTCAAAGCAGAATTCTGTTTTTCAAATTACTAAAAAGAAACTTAAATTCCTTCTCTTGTTATCAGATTTGCATCATGATTACTTAATGCTTAAACTGCTAGTCGAACAGGTTTTAAGCAATTTAACCTATCCCTCACAATTTCATAATATTCCTCTTTCCATAAGTGACAGAGCTTCAACTGTCGTAATTCAATTTTTATTGGATTTAGGATCTTTTAAAATCTTTCGATCATTCTTTCTAACGTGCTCCAGAGTGTTTTACAATCCAAAATGACTTTTAGTTACATTTTTTCATTCTTGATTATTTCCTTCTGCAAAAGAGAATTTCTCGCTGGAGAATATTTAAACAATTTTACAATTTTTCTTATACTAAAAATTGCCGGAGAGATCATATTGCAGATCATACTGATCGGCTGGGTACATTACCTGAATCAGTCATTGCTTTCATCTTTCCCACCACTTGCTGGATCCAAAGGTCACTCTTGAAGAGGAAGGAGTCATATCACTAGGGACATCGTGCACACTCTAACTTATTACCTGAAAATCGGTCTTTAACAATATTAAGATTTGACAGTCGTCGGATAGTTCTGACTATTGCCAGGACTAGATAACTGAGTAGTTATGACTGCTATTCTTCGACATGTAGAAAAGGCCTGTGTACAATTACCGTTGAAACGGGAGGAAATCTTATTGGCGTTTTTCACCGGGAAAGTGAGACAGAGAAACACACAAACCGAACATTGAAAGTACCCAATTTACAAATGCAGTATATTGATGCATCATGGCTTTAGTTGCCCAGGGCACTAGGATTAGCCACTGTTGAACCGAGGCTAATATAGCGGTTTCACGCCATATCCACAGTTGTAACAAGATATTTACTGATGCCATCTGCAAATTGAAGTAAAAGTTAAATGACAAAATCTGCTGCCATCTAACGAATCAAATGGGAAACTCTAGAAAACAATTATACTATCACCTAGTTGGAAAAAAATAAAATAGGAAAATAAAAAGCAGCACTAATGACTCCACGACAAAGAAAATAAGTACGAAATAAAATGACAGATTCCCGAAAGAATTTCTTTTTGTTTCGGCGCTAATGACGGGTTATTAAAAGGCTGGAGAGGTTTAACTGATTAAACGGAAGAATAAGCTTCACGATATCTCTGGATATGGTTCGGGGACTGTGGGCATTGGACATCGGCTGCATTTTTAAAAAGTTACAATTTTCTTGACGAAAAAAAACTTAAAAACATCCTGTTGGAATGTAATGATTTGTTTTTACAGATCCCGTATCAAGCGCGGTGGCTTAGAATCAATTTCCAAAGATTTATTGAGGGAAATGAATATTTTAGTTTAGTTCATCAATAACTGAAACTTAGTGGAAATGCGTTTCCATTATTTTTATTTTCTTTTCATTTTTTTTATTGTTGTGTGTGTTTAGAGGAGGATGTTATGTAGTTTTGTAAAGAAATCCTTGAACTGAAATGCTAATAGTTATGCAGAAGGAAATACTGAAAGTTTTAACAGTTATTTTTCAACTGTTCTGTGACTATAAAATGTAGTTGCCTCTATTAAAATTATTTATAATGCAGGTAGAAAGTAAATCCTGTTTAATGTACATAGTTACATTATAAGATTCAGTTACATAGCAAAATACCCAGGTATGGGTTTTTTTTTATAGCTTGAAAAATCAAAATTTTTGTTCATCAGGTCAATATACTAGATAATTTTTCAAAATTTTAGTAGCATAACTCTTGATATAATGAAATTATAAATTAGGAGGCACGCTTATAACTATACTGCTCTGAAACAGGAAACAGTGAAAAAAAAAACCGTTCCGAACTAGTCTGAAACTCTTCCATGGCTGTCAAAAAGAATCTACAATACATCGTCAACTACGTACAAAATGCTCGACAGGCTTGAATATTCTTCGTGCAATTGCAACTCCTCCATTTCTTAGGCTGCCAACCGATGCACCTTATTATGCTTCTACCATGCGCTTGCACAATCCAAGCTAGATTACGAGTCCCATGTATGCACAACAATCAGAATCAGTGAATAACAGAATCCAACCCACCATCAGGCGATAAGTGTTCCTATTGGTGCATTTCAAACATCTCTTTACCAAAGCCTCTATTGTCGAAGAAATGAGCCACCTTTATCGCTTCGACAGAAACAATTCTCTACAGAATTCCGTGCAGCAAACCCTAGATGAATATCTGTTGCCAAGCCACACTGGAAAAATTCTTTGTGATATTCTTCAAGACTGCTAACCATTCAATCTATATTTCTATTTGACATTCTCTGATATTTAAATATCATGGTAGACAAAATTTCACAATCACCAAGGAAACTTAACTTTGGCATGCTCGTTTTTCGCTTGATTTCTCCCTTAACAACTGGAGGAAGGCTGGAACTTCATCTTCTGTCTACCTGCAAATCTGCTCTGCACATAGAGCTTTTGATTTCTTGCCAACCTATACAGATGGGTTGAAGTCAGAACTATCCGTAGGATCTGCTGTCATGTTCTCTCGATTGAAGAGGAATGCGGCAGTTGATCATTATTCTGCTTCCACAGTAAGTGTCCCTTTCTCTGATTTTGGAGGGATGGTACCGCATTCCTCGTTGCCTCCAGATAAAATAACATCGAGAATATGATTGTAGGCTAAAACGGGACTCATCAGAGAACAGAACTGTACTCAAATTTGTCAGGGCTCCAAATCACACGTTCATAGCACCAGTTTTAACGAGCTCTGCGGTGGTTTCGGGTTAATAGGATGAAAACCACTGGCTTCCTTGCGTGGAATCCACTTGAACTAAGCCTTCTTAACAGTCTGGTTGGCAATATTTTCATCTGTGGCCGCAGAAACCTCAAGAGACAATTGATTATAGGAAATAGTAGTCTTCTGTATTGCTGTTAGAGCCAGATAGTAGTCTGTTCTGGTTGATGTAGCCATCGGGCGACGTTGGCCAGCTTTTATTTTAATGGTTCCCGTTTTCTAAAACTGCTTCCATAGTGCCAAGACAACATTGCGTGACAAATTAAGCCAACGTGCCACTTGCACACTGCTCGGCTTCAAGTCCTCCAACGATCTGCATTCCGAAGAATCATCTAAACGATGATGACTTGGCCTCTTGAGTATTTGTCATGTGGCTATCACACTGAGCAAGCCAAAAAACGGGAACGAAGTGATGTGGTCGCAACCTGTGTTTTTATAGGCAAGCATAATTTGCATAATGTGCAATTCTGCACGGTGGCAGATCGATTTCTATTGGATACTCGAATTTGCATGCCAGAATGCCTATTATATTAAATAATCGCCTTCGGCGACGCTGATCAGAACATAACTACCTTTCTTCTGAACAGAACATGAGTCATCCAAAAAGCGACTTCAGGACTTTGCGCTTGTAAATGATGCCTATTGAGAATGATGATAACTGGAGGACTGGCACCACGTAATGCACTCGTATAATATCTACCTGGATCAACTGTTACTGGATCTAATTTTAACCTGAAATGTTAAATTTCAGGTCATCAGAATATGACTGGAAATCAGTTTGGGATGCCAGGAAGAGCTGTAGCATTGCGGTAAATAGGGTTGATGATAGGACTACCCCTTGTAGGATACCCCTATTATTAGTGCACGTTGTCCAGAAGTTACGATGTGAGATGTCTATGCTCCATGATTGATTTAATTATGCTCAGAGTATTTCCTATAATGTTGAAGTAATGCTGGAGAATGCTGATTAGAGATGTCATGTCTATTTGGTCATAGGCCGCTTTAATATAAAAAAAAAAAATAATAAAAATAAATAAATAACGTCTAGCTGTGTCCTGTCATTGAGGGCTTTCTGGATTCTAATAACGGTGTTCATGAGGTTACTATTTGTAGATCTCTCCTTAATCATGGTATGGAGGTACGGGGGCCAGTGACTGAAACAGTGGTCTGCAATGGAGAGGTGAATTGCTCTTTCAAATATCTTAAGGAACCCACAACTGACGGCAATAAGCCTGAAATCTTATGGCCGCTTGGGGTCTCTGCATTTTGGGACTGAACGGACAAAATACGTGTTTCAGATCTTTAGGACACTTGCAATGATTTTATTGAAGATGTGTACCAGGGGTCTATAATATATGTACTGCAAATTTTTATTAGAAACAGAGAAAATCGGTCAGGGTCGATTGTGGCTTTCAGTGGTAGTTTTTTTTTGACAATATCCATCAGATAGCTTCGGGTTATGGATAGGAGTGATATTGTCAGTTTGCATGGAACGCCAGAAAGTGTTACAGGGAGCTGTAATAATTGTGATTGGTCAGTCTGTAGAAAAGTGAACTCGGTCCACGCTTTCTTCTTTTGCTTTTTTCATAGTGATTTTCTTGTGGCTGTGCATTTGAAGTCTTTTAGATTTTTTTCAGCTTGTCCAGGGCAAGTTGTTTGCAGGCTAGTCTTTTCTGTCTTAAGGAGAGAGCCCTTGCCTTTTTGTAGGCGCTGAAGTCTTCTGCATCTGCAGATTTTCGCCTTCTGCTTCTGGAGGAACGTCTCTTTGATTGTTCGGTTAAACCACGCAGAGATTCTGGAGGTGATGGAAATTTCTTTTGCAGCTCCTACTTTGGCTATTACATAAAACTCTTCTGCTAGAAGGCTTAGGGCGACGTCCGGAGAGACAGTGAAAAGGTGGGTCCAGGTTGAATTCGCTGAGTCGTCTGAGAATAATTCCTGGTTTCAGGAATTTAGTGGAAAAGATCAGTTCTTTATCTGGTTGGTTTTCTGTTCTGGGCAAATGAAGATTGATTTTCCTGCAAGGCGGTTTCACACGTGATTGGATTGTGGTCAGAGTAAAATTTAAAGGAAGAGGTGATCAGATCAAGTGTACTATTACCTCTGGTTGGGCTAGTAATAATTTGAGAGAGGCCTAGGGAAGCAAATATGGCGTCAACTTCTTTCTTTGCTTCTTCATGACGTGGTGTAGACATGTTAAAATCGCCTGTCACTTTGATTGTGAGGCCTGGTTTCAAGTTTGTGGCTATCCAGTTATGTAGCTTCGCTCTTAAGTCTTCCGTATGATTTGGGATAAAATATATTACACAGACTTATCTGGGTGTCCTTGTTAGATACCACTGTGGATAGAGCTTCAAAGTTAATTTTCTGCAGAGAACCTTATAAGGTTCTCTGCAAACCAGGGCGACTTCTTCTCCTCTTCTGGCGTCTCTGGAATTCTCTAGAGAGTTATACCTTGTTGGCTGCGTAAGTGTATCTGCATAAGGTGACTGTTCCTGGGTAACCAGGTTTCAGTGATACATGTGATTTCATATTCTTCTATGAGGAGCAGTGACTGCAGTGTATTTAGTTTGTTGGTGAGACTTCTGATGTTTTGGATGAAGCAACTGAGCTGAATACATTTTGGATTCATACGTTCCTGGTCTGTTGGTTGCTACGCCGAACGGTTGATTCCGTTGGTGAAGGAATTTCCTCTATGATTCTTGTCAGTGAAGGTTTAACCAGGGTTCCTGGCTGCCAGATATTACGATATAGAATTACACGTTGTTTATCTGGAGGACGGAAGATTTGAATTATTTAAATATTAATATTTTAATTATTATAATTCTAATTTTCAGCTAAGAAACTCCTAGAGTTAGAAGATAGCTAAATGGATAGATGTGTGTATGATAAAATGAAGATTACACTATACGCTTGCGTTAAGTAATATTGTTTATATACTACTTTTAATAGTTAAAATTACTTGGTATAGCGAAATTAGTTATTAATGGGCCTGGGAGTAATGGACCTATTATATTAACAAGATGAGAAAACATGAGCCTGTCTCATCATGGGACAGGCTCATGATTTCCTTATTCATTGATTCACTTATTCAGATATAGTATGCATGTTCAAAAATATAAAAATTGATTGGGGTTGCCATTCGCAATCCATGTTAACTTTCCGCAAGGTCTGCCCATGTGGATTTGTATGTGTGTGTGTGTGTGTGTGTGTGTGTCAGCCAAACATAAAATACTTTTCATACACTGGTTCTATGAAAATTTTTCGTTAAGTCACTTCCTAAATAAACCTCTCCATCTGAAACTTTTACTTTTGTTACAGAAGGTGCGTTTTAAATATTCGATAGCGTGGCGAAGTCGTATACTAGTTTTTCAGAAATTAATGCTTCAACTGGTAAAAAGAAAAGAGCTAGAATCCATGTAAAGAATGGATTCTTGCATTACTTCCAGAAAATTTGCAGCGGCTGGTATAAATATATCGCCTTTTAATTAGGAAGTATATTTATACCATTTAGGTTATTATATTAAATGGATGTTCCTTAATTTTTGAATGCATAAAAACCACCAACTATAACATGTCATTCGTACGGAATGGTTAGCCCATTAGCTTCTAGCTATTTTATTCTCGTCATATAGGTTAATCATTTCCTGAAAAGAACAGAGTTAGAAATGAGAGGGATAGAGATAAAAGCATAAGGAAATATAACAAACTGAACAACACGAACATTTCTTTATCGTCCTCCTAGCCATTTGTAAAGGGACTGGCAACGTCAACTTGAACTGTTATTCCTTGGTTTTATTACCTCTAAGCTCTAGTGAAAGGAAGATATAACTCTGTCCTCGATTCTGGAAAATTTGTTATTAATTCTAAGGGAATACCTTCTCATTGTAACTTAGAAGTCGAGAAGGATTAAGAAATTCAAACCGCCGCCTTCCCCTGATGTGGCTCCCAAAGTAAAAGTTTTAATGTGACTGAGATAGTCCCGTAAATGTATTTAAGATCTCATGTATGATTTCATTAATCTGTAAATCTTAACTTGTTTTACATCTTGCTCTGTAAATCGCTGTTGCTTTGTTATACTACTTTCCTCCATACGAACTTTCCCCGATACTGATACGAACCAGAGTACACACTTCTTGTTCCGACCAGTTTATTAAAATAAAATTTCTATTTAAACACCTAACAGCCATTAGGCAACTTTATACGCTCGAACTGGACTGCATTTTTCCTGAGATCTGAACGGCCTCACATGAATTTGTGAGGCCATTCGGATCTTTCTTTCTTTTTGTATGACAACCCCTCTCCGAATTCCAACCGATACCAAATTCCATGAAATGTTCTTGTAGGCAGGAGGTGTCTTTTATTCTTCCTTCTGCAGGAGCATCCAGAGTCGGCTAGGAGGGTATTCGTTGTTGTCGCAGCTGAATTTGGTGAACGAATTCGTTCCACACCTGTCCAAACATGCAACATTCCATACAGAGGGAAAAAAAAAAACAAATTCATTGCTCAAAAACCAAGAGGTGCTGCAAAAAATGGTCAAATGACACCAGAAGAACAAATCTATGTACATCTCTCGATTATGGAACCTAATAATAATACTTGTTATTATCACTATAATAATTACGATTATATTTTTAAAGCCAAGGAAATCAAAATTAATCTTAATTTAATTATTGAAAATTCGGCCTTCTCATTAAAAAAAAAATGATTAATTTCAATATCAAAAATATATAAAAAAAAATACATGTACAATTCCAGGTAAAAGTACATACCTTTTTCTTGTGCCCAGCAAGAAGCGGAAAGATAGGCAACAGCAATTAAAATCCAGCCAAACATTACTAGACGGTTAGTATTTATCTAAAATGAAATGGTGCCAGTTCAGCTTTTTTGCTTCGGGAAAGAAAAATTTGAGAAAGTAATGTTGAATGGTACTTCATCGATTGTTTCATTCGTGTATTAATCTGCCAATACTGTGGTGTTTAGTTAAAAACGAAAAAAAATGTTTTGTTTCTAATTTTTTCATGCAAAACATCCAAAATAACTCTCCTTCATATATTTACAATTGTGAGAATACCGTAAGAATATAATTCTGTTCTCTTTCTCAAAAGATTCGAATTAGCAATCTAAAACGAATTTTTGTAATTACATGTGTAATTTAAGGGCAGTTAAAGGGACTAAATTGGAGGCAATTTAATTGTCAGTTAGGTTAAGTTCTAGTTAATTTTGGCCCAAAGAAATATTAAATAAAAATAGACACAGTGAAGAATTACAGTAAACCTTTTCGTATTAAACACTGTCTTTATACCACAGAGTGGTCTTTTTGCTAATATAGAATAGAATAAAATAGAATCTTTAATTGCAGTATGATAGACATACAATTAGTTCCGTCACGGCATGGTGGTGCCAGGGATCTACAAAACATATTTACAAAAGCGATACACATGAGGAAAAACATAAGTTACATAGATTATTGGAAGGCAGCAAAGCACAGTTTTACATTTTCAGTTCGACGAGGATTCCCTTCCTGTATTTTTCATTGTTGACCACCTCTTGGAGGTCCCCGTCGACGGCTTGCAATGATGGCAGCATTTGCTTTGGCAGTAATCTGCTGGTTAGTACTCGCCGGTTAGTTTGCTAGCAGCTGTGCTGAAGACCGGAGATAAGGGGGAGGAATGCGCCAAGAGCAGTGATCCCAGAAGTTCGGCTCTGTAATTTTACCGGTGGCCATTTTGAGGGGAACAGCAGCCTTCTTTATCCGATGTAGGATCGTAGTTGAAGGGCTTCTGCTAACGGCGTTGATTTGAGAGCTGGGGGAAGGTGGAGTTTGCTGTTGGCCCATTTTAGAAGCCATAATTCGGCAGAGAATATTCTTTTAATGTTGGTTTCGGCAGCCGAGGCCCATATCTCTGAAGCATACAGTATTGTCGGGTAAAGGATTGATACGATGTATCTTTTTACCATTTGGGTCGGTGATGCGGAGTACTGTTGTTTGGCGACCCAGCGTAGTGAATTCAGCTTCGACTGTATGAGGTTTACGTGATCGTTGAAAGATAGTTTGGAGTCGAAAGCGACTCCCAGATCTTTGTGCGTTTGAACATTTGGAACTGAGGAGCCGTTAAGCACAGGCTGCAACGTTGTTGGGCTGCCCTTCAGTGAATAAATTATTTCCGCCGATTTTAGGGTGTTAATTTGGAGGTTGAGAGTATTGAGGTAGTCAGCCATGTCCTGCAGTTTTCTAGTGATTTGCTGAGTGGTTTCGGCTGCCTAGTAAGGAGCTTACTAGCCCTCACTATCATTTTAGCATTAATTATCATTTATATGTATATTGAAGAGTGCATCTTATATCCTCTTAGGTATCGATCGGTGCGTTTCGACAAGTGTCTTTTACGTAGAAAAGATTTAACTAACTTCGTCATGCCTGTACATATTACGTAGAAAAGCGTGCGCGAGGACTGGCGAGCAAATTCCCCTAATAATAATAATTATTATTATTATCTGTTTATTGCTCTGCTCTAGAGCAATAAACCTGGACAGCAGTAAGCTTTTTGGGTGATTATCACATGCACAGGTTAAGGCAGGGACATGTGTCCGGGGTTATATGGAGCCACTATGTGCTTAACCTGAAAGGAAACTGTATTTACTGAATTATTTAGTTATATACTTAAATTGTGAAATACCGTAGTATCCCAAAATAAGCAAGATAATATTGGATCAAAAATGCTGGATAAAATGTGAAATATATGTCCAAAAAGTTATTTCCTTGGTTGAGGCAGTCCATATTTTCTTTCTGGTGGGGGTCCCTGTGAGTTATATCGGTAAATTTAAGTATGTGCCCATTAGCTGTCTGTAGGTGTGCTGCTGACAGATTTTATCGAGGTCGATGGTTAGACTGTTTATCAAATTAACCGTGTTTCCTGAGAACGTGCGTCTCAGGCCTTTGAGGTTGCTGAAACTGATATTCAGCGGGAACTTTGTGTCCACTTGACTTATTCTGCCAATTCGGGGGGGAGGTCATTATGTCACTGGTATCAGGGGCGTCAAGTCGTCCTGTAATTAATCTGGCCAGTGCAATAAGGTTAGCTGCCACAATTCCTTGTTTCCATGGTGTGATTGGAGATTGATTTAGAATTGGGTCCGAGAAATAGTGTGCTGGTTGCCAGTCCGCCAGTTGAGCCATTTCAAGAGCCACCATTCCAGGCTGAGGAACTTGAAGTGTGTTGTTAGGGGCCGATGACCAAATAGCTTCCGCATAAAGAGGAAGGGGTTAGAGACATTGGAGGGCTGATGACGCTCCTATATGTGAATCCAGTTTTATCTCTGAGAGATATTTCAATCTAGTTCCCAGATTCTAATAATACGTGTTTTACCTCTTAACAGTCTGACCGAACCTTATGCTCTGTCAGATTTTATCCAACAATGACGAGGTGTCAGCTGTTTTTACTGTTTTACAACTAACTAATTTATGTACATATAAAATAAAGATACATTTTTAGAGTATATATTCCACTTTTTAAACATATACTTAACATTTTGACCAGGTAAAGTCTTTTAAAGTTACCAGAATCTATTTTTACTTTGTCTTGGGGCATAATACCCATTGCCAGTAACGCGTCGGTAAAATCGTATACCTGCCCGTATACCTCAATTGAATGAATAACACTGTAGTGGCCTCTGTAGCCGAGTGGTCATTAGCGGGTCTCACTAGCACACGGTCTTTGAGTAGACAGGGATTCAAATTCTTGACTACTGAATACGGTCGATCAAACACACTGGACCAGCGTGGCAGATTATGGTCCTTTTCCCTCAATGAATTGTTGAAGAAGCTTCCATTCTGCAGTGGATTGATAATGGCTGCAGTTAACCCTTTTTTTTTTACCTTTAATACTGTTACTATTGGTGAAATCATTAAAACTCGTTTGTCACTTCCACTCAAAAATTATTGAAAAGGAATCGATCATTCCAACGAATATTGTTTTTAATTACGCAAATTACCACATTTCTTTAAATTACCTGTAAGATTTTCTCCGCATGATGCTTTCCTTAGTGACAAAAATAAACAAAACTAGTGAAACAATGTTTATTTCTTTAGTTTATCATAACTCTGGCTGTTCCGCATAAAGAGATGGCCATTTCAAACTAAAGCTACCATACTAAAGGGATTCCCTTGGGATGGAATAAACAAAAACAACTGTTGAACGGCAGCAAACAAACAAGCCCCTCTTTCTTAATGCTTTGCATGTTACCATTCAGGCCTTCTTCAACAGATATCCAAGTTTCATATATGGAAAATTTCTTCCGATCACTTACGTCTTAAAGTGTTCTGAATATGACCCACTTCGAGGTCATTATTATACACTGAGTGATCACTGAATGATGACCACCTACCTAATACTTCGTAGTACTCCTTTTGCCCTCAGTACAGCAGATATCCGACGTGCCATTGATTCAACAAGATGTCGGAATCGTTCGGGAGGTAGAGCCAACCAAGCTGTGTGTCATGCGGTCAACAATGCAGGTATGGAGGTGATTGGTGTATCCAGACGACTGATATGCCTTTCCATAGTGTTCCACAAGTGCTCTATGGGGAGTTCGGGGGCCAGTCGATATGCTGGAAGTCAGAACTCTGTTCCTAAAACCATTCCTGCACAACAAGTTTGTTTTGTTTCTTATTTGGTTTTTACGAGCATTAACAACTAAGGTCATATTGCTCCGGGGATATGCGGTGGTCATTCCCCGACCTTTTCGTATCCCCCTATTTAGTAGTCACGGACTCTAACCCCGGTCTAATCAAGAAGCATCAGGCACGTGTTGTGCGGAGGCGCCGCACAAAAAGTGCCTGATAGCTCGGCGCATAATCATCTTGGAAGACACCATCGCTATTCGGGAAAAAGTGTAACATAGCGAGGTGTACACAGTCAGCAAGCAGTTGACGATAGCGGAGACCACTGATACGCGGTTCCACATGCACCAGCGGTCCACGTTCCTGCCATTGAAACATGCCCCACACCATACAACCGCCTCCACCGGCCTGCACTTTGATACCATGCATGATGGATCAAGAGCCTCATGTTGCTGACGCCAAATCCGTACACGGTGTGGAGTAAATAACTTGAGTCATCCGACCAGCGCACCTTCTTCCAGTCTTCTAACGTCCAACTTGCATGCTCTTTGCACCAGGCGAGTCTTTTACGCCGATGGATCTTGGTTAGGAGAGGACGCCGTAGGGGTAGTCTGCTGGTATAGCCCATACGTGCGACGCATGGTCATTCCAGATATTGTTCCGGGTCTGCCCATTTTGTATTGGGTAGTCAACTCTTCAACAGTGCTGCGCCTGTACGAGTTGTCGAATCCAGCGCTCACCTCTAACATCAACCTTTCGCTGACCTTTGCAGTTTTGCCTTCGGGTCGTTGTTTGACCATTTTGACGCCAGTCCTGGTACACTTTAACTACGGCGGCTCTCGATCACCCTACCAGTTCAGTCGTTTGGAAAATCGAGGCACCAGCTCGTCGAGCATCCACAATCTGTCCTTTACCAAAGTCCGATAAATCCTTCCTTTTACCAATCACGCTCGGAATTTTACTACCTACTGAACCACTGGCACCTCATCTATGCTACGTAGGTCGACTAACTGCGCACTCTCGTACCTCACGTGGTGAACGGGTCGCATTCAGTTTTGCATTCATAATTCAGTGATCACTCAGTGTATATCAGCTCGCTAAGTATCATTTGTTTTTGTAAAATGTAATTTTTTTTTTATCTGATAGCATACCATATAAGCTTAAAACGTGGTGAAGAAGGAAGGGGGGAGTGTTGATATTTGTCAGGAAAAGATGTTTTTGTTAAAAATTTTTCTATGTAGGCAGTTGTGTTCAGCCAACTTAAAATTTGTATGTTCATGCTAGAGTGCTTTCTAGACAGTCCGGCAATATATACTAATCTGATTTGAGACATTCTATCAACTGACTTAAACTTTATTCAGAATTTACATTTGGCAATTCATTTCTGCTTTCATTAACATTCCTCTGGTTTCACACACTTTCCTGATTTGTGTCTCACAAATCCGTTATTGCAAAAACATCCCCGAGAGCATATCTTGACGCAAGGGCGTTGTACCGGTTGTTCACATGTCAGAGGGCATAGGGTGCCACATTCTAAATAGTGCTCATTTTCCGGACACTCTGCGAATGAAATAAAATTCAAACATAACTTTTAGAATAAAACAAATGAAAAATGTATTTACCTAATTTATAAAATAATTTTATTCCTTTTAAAAATTAGTATCAACTCTTAGAAGAAGGCTTTATTGCATTACTTATTGATGAAAGCTAAATTCGTGTTCTGTTTTTGGTACAAGTAACCAGAATTAATAATAAATTTACATTTAAGGCTTTATTATTATCGTATGTAATTTTCCAATTAATACTTTAGTAAAATCTTTCGAGTGTTTATAAACACTCGAAAGATCTTTAGAGAACCAATTGTTATTTTTTATGGTGACGTCAAAGAGTTACCAGATATTTCTGGAATGGCAACTATAGGTTGAAAGTCAGGAATATTTGCTGATGTTGGAATGGAATATCATCAGCAACCATTGATTCAAACTTGCTGTAACTTTGTTGATGTCATTAATAAACATCCGAAACAGCATTTTATTCCAACCCCATAAAATTGAAGGCAGGTGGAGTTGTGAACATTATATTCTCCAAGGAAAATAAGTATTAGTAAGGCGAAATGATGCCAGAAAACGAACCCTGTGTATAAGCAGAAACTAAATAAATAGAGAATCATCCAATTCAGCTTTAAACTTAACCAAACTCGCTGCCTCACCACGTTGAGATGCAACAAAGGTGACTCTGTTACCGTGTGGTCTGGGAAATTGGAAACATTAAAAAAAAAAAAAAAATAGTGAAAGAGGACCAGGCATGTCTGCCAGGGAAAAATGGTGTTATAAATATTGTTGTACACTGATTTTAATGATAGAAAGAGAAGGAAATGTGAAGATTTACTTAAGTACAGAGTGATGTTTTTCTCAACAAGTATACTCTTCATATATAAGAGATGAAGAGTCTTTTTCAATCAGTTCTGTCCTGGAAAGACCACAATGCTAATTGAGTAGATTTGTTTTCAGTATGATCTATCATTTTTAATAGGTCAAGTAGCTTTTACAGGAATGGGAGTCATTTAAACAGAAACATGTGCAAGAATATTTGCTAGTGCTATCTAAGGAAGCAGTGTTTGGTCTTTTGGAAACTGTTAGCTTCGGAAGATGTCTGGAATTATAAAGCCTGCTGGGGTACTCATGGGAGAAGGAAATACATCAGCTGTTTTAAATTATCCGACAGAGTAGACGAGTAAATCAGAATGTCTTATAAATGAGTCTTCGTCTTTCTAGTTATTGACTGGAACATATGGGCTGGTCATTTGCATAGTTGCAAAACATTTCTGAATAACTGGTTTCTATACCAGTATATTAGAGTAGGAATCAGAGCTGTACTACTCAATATGTTCTACGTTGAAAATATTATTAGTAAAATAATAATAAGAGGAGTTTACCTCAATATAGTGTGTAGAACACTTCCGTATGATACCCTCCAGAAATAAAAACGAAAAAAAATCGACAACTTACCGGTACATTAGAGTAAAATATAAATAATCAATTTAACACAATTCAAAACAATTAAAAATCAAATTAACGCAATTAAAAGAATTTAACGAAAATATTCAAAACGATTTTCCTTCCTGAAGCTGACAACACTTTTCGACCGTATGTCGTGATCACAGGAATGAAAATTACCGAATCGGGTTAAACCTGATACTTAAATGGAGATTATTTGTCTTTGCGCATGCGCGTAAAGGTCCACGCATCGGAGATCAAATATGGCCGCCGAACATTAACAGAATTCTCGTGTAATTTAATTTCAACGGTTTCTGCAATTAATAGTCGCGTATAATTACGTTGAACGTTAAGTATTTTGGTCTCGTTAAATAAAAAAGTGTGTTTTTCGTTAATGGCATAAAAGGCTAATTCTGACGCTGCTGAACGAGAAGCACGAACTGAGGCTTCGTGTTGATTTACACGAATATTAAGAGAAAATCGGGTCAAACCTTGATAAGACGAGTCGCAATCACCGCAAGAAATGTTGTATACCAGATCATTAATTTGTGTTGCAAACGCTGAAAGAACTGAACGATTGTTCAGTATAGTGTGTAACTTCCGTATTGGCCTAGCTACAATTTTAAATTCGGTATCTTTAAAAAATCTGTTAAGCTGTTTGTTCTACACACTATATTGAGGTAAACTCCTCTTATTATTATTTTACTAATACCAGTATATTAGAGAGGCAATGAAAGAGTGCAATACTCTTGATCTCGAGCCCGGGTACCAAGCGAATTGTGACCAGGCGATTTATTTGGGCGATCTTTCTAGAGCGACTGTTAGTTCTTTTTAAGTACCTACATTTTCCAAAACTGTTTGATAGAAGCTATTCTCAAAAAAAAAAAAAAAAAAAAAAAAACCGCTTGTATATCCTATATGCACAAAAGATAATCATGAATGATGTAATTTATGCTCACTCCACTGCTTACTCTATTGAATCAACGTTTGGAAGAGGTTAAGCCAATAGTCTAATTACCCATTTGATTGTAGCTAATTGTTGAATAGTATGATTGCAACAATACAAATACAAGTATTTATATTGTTACTGTCATGTTACTCTATTATGCTTTGTCGCAAATTACATATGCAATGCTATGAGATCTGCAAGAAACGACAGTATCCATGCATAATACTCTATCGAAACTGATTTGGCTGAGGATTTCAACAAGTATAAACTCGAGATGGAAACGCTGCACATTCCATTTCACAATGAGGAAACAGATACTGTCACAGATGAAATATGTCAAGATCTACTACGACAATGAAAAGCTCATAGTATAATGTAAATTTTACCCCAGGGGCTCTCATCTGGTGGGTATGGGCTTGGCACACCCAGGGTCCTGAGCTGGATATAATCATTCTTTTTTTCCTTCGTGATTCCCTTTTATCTCTCTCTCTCGGTCTCTCGCTAGATAGTTCAGAATTTTTTAGGTTGGTGCAGCATAAGTCTCGCTTTCTTGCACATATTGGCTGTTGTGCTGTCCCCAAACCTGTCTGTGATTGGCTGTTGAGTCTAGGGGGAAAAATTAGTTCTTATTTCGCTCACAAGATGGCTCTGTGTTTTTTTCTATTTCATTTATTTTTACCTAGGCTCAAACCCATGTTATCCATGCTGACTGTCTCGTGTTTATCCACTGGGAGGAGGTAATATAGCTGCCGTACAGTGAGGACGCTCGTATCATCGTTCCTGCATTTTTTGGATTAAATGTGTCTTAAGTTTAGTTTAGTGTCCAAATTATGTTCTCCCATGAAGATAAACAACACTGGATACCATTGGTGAGAAGCTTTTAGCATGCCACTGGTTATTTAGTTAGATCTCAGCATTATTTATCTGTGTCCTTTGTTGCCAGACTGCACTGGTCACCACATGGCTGACAGCAGGGAAATAGACAGCTAGCCAATATAACGTGGCTGGCACGCTGATATCTGGCCCCTGACTGGGTTGGAAACCTTCCCCTTGTGTGTCCAGAGGCAATGCTCTTCAGTTGTACGGCTGTGTGTCTTTGTTGCTCTGGTTAATCAGTTAAATTAACAGAATTGTGCTTAGGTTAATATGATGATTTTGATGTTGGTGTATTCCTAATTTGATGCTGAACAAGAGGATTGGTTGGTTTTTAGGAGCATTAGCAACTAAGGCCATATTGCTCCGGGATATGCGGTGGTCATTCCTTAACTTTTCCGCATCCTCCGTATTTGGTGGTGACGGGCTCGAACCCCGGTCTAATCAAGAAGCATGTGCTGCGCACTGCTGCTCCTTCCCACCTGGCTACGGAGGCGCCAACAAGAGGATATCCATTGTGTGGCGACCTGGACATTCAGGTATTTATTATTTATAGTTTTCTCATACTGCAAAATTTGCTGTTCTGCTACTCACGGCTGACCAGAGATATCTACCGCTTCCGGTTACGGGTCAAGCAAATGCGCTATGAGTTTGTACTTGCAGTCAGGTGACCATGGCGACATGCGTCATTTACTGCCTACTAGCAATTATCCACGCCTCGTACAAGTGGATTTCTATATCCAACAGTAACAAGTCTAGCCAACTAAAATAAGCTGTAATTTTTGACTTATTTTGTATCTTATCAGTAAACTTATCGCTTGGAATACACGTAGTTAAGGCAACTACTAAACACAATTGTAAACTCTTTTCCAGCCCACTTGTAATCCCTTTATCTGCGGCGCCTAAAATCTGAAAATGCCTTTAAAGCAAGATCACCAAAATAACGAAAGCTGTGGAATTGTTCTGGACGTAGCTATAAAATGTACTTCCTGTCTCAAGACATATGGAAGCGAATGTCTTGCGTTGGATCTAAAGAGGCTCGGGAAGTAGCGACGGAAATTTTGGCAGTGTCCTCCCTGTAAAGGAGAAAATTATATGCATTCACTAGGAACAACTGGTGAAACTTTTAATGACGTTAACCAAATTTCGGATTCACCTGAGCACAGGACCCAACCCGAACCTGAGGTAGACACAGAAAAACTGAGATCGTCAGATGCACATGTGGAATTGACCCCTGACTCATTACCGGCAGAACAAAATGGACTTTCAGATCTCATCATGCAAAAATCTAGTAGCTCCCAACAGGATAACACCCTATCAACAGAGATCTCAGCAATAGTTAATCAAACATCACTTGAATACAGTCCACTCTTGGTCTCACTCCTCACAAATATCGAGACAACTCTATGTATAATGCTATCCCCAATTCATAATATCCTCGCAGACCTACTGCTTGAAAACAAGCGACTACGCGAACACAATGAATGCATACACAAAACATTGGAGATGTTGGGGAAAACCTTTGATGACCTGAAGCAATCTGTTTGTGATCTCTTGCTGTTCAAACTAACCATCATGAGCAACATCCTCCAGATGAACACGTTCACGCAAAACCGAGAGCTCCTACCCAAACCACCCCATCTTTATTACCACATGACCCCTCTCCATCCCCCATTCTTACAATATGGGAGTCAGAAGTTGTGTGCCCTGAACCCAGCACTAGACCAGTATATGCTGAAATCACAGCAGGTGCCAACGGATACTCAGGAAATACTGCCTCACAGAAGATCCAAAGAAGTCATCAGGAGCAGAACCTGCCAAGTTGCACCTATTCGCGATCACAAAACTCACATATGGGGTCCTCGCGCTCGAAACCGGATAATGCTTTGGCTGCTGAAGTACATTGCAATTGTGGCTCCGCCTCAAACAACGTGAGAGGTAACCATTATACAGGGACTACGATTGTATCTAATGTAAAGACCCATAGAGACACTACAGCGTATGCAATGATTGCAAGCCAATGAACAAAAGAACAAACACTGACCCGTAATCCAACTCTTAAGGAACTGAGCCCCAATCTTAAAGTTATTGGAACCAATTTGCACTTCAGCAAGATGCACATTGTGAACACTGGAATGATGAGCAAGCGGATCCGTAATGCCTTCATTAGTAGGCTCTCCACTGCTACCACAGCTGATGTGGAAAACCTTCTTGCTGCATTCAAAATGAATGGTAGAGTCACCAAGCTACCTACGAAATATCCCACCTACGCCTCCTTTAAGATCGATGTAGCTGATGCAGATTTTGAAGTACTCTTCAATCCTGAAGTCTGGCCTGCTGGAGCTCTTGTTATGCCATATCTCGGGCATAAAGGGCAGAGATATAGAAGTAATGGAAAGGACTCCCACCAATGGTACCCTGATTCATAGCAATCCCAGATCTCGTTACCGCAACCAGAACCACAGACACAGAACACCAATACGCCAATCCCTGTGCTCATCAATCCTAAATACACCCCGCTGAATCGAGGAGTGCCATGTCAAAGACCACCCGTCTGACCTGAACGACACCCGAATGAGAGTCACCAAGATCTTAACAAGCATTAGCGAAGCTGCAATGAAACTAAAAAAAAAATCCAACACCGGGTGCAGTTCCTTGGTGGACCCCAGATATCCAAAACCTAAGGTGCGAGGTGATTAGAAAAAGAAAACAGTTTCAGAGAGTGAGGAGCTCATAGCAGGCCGCAGAAATTACAGTTTTGAGGGAAAGCTATAAAGATGCAAGAAACAGGTACACAAACCTAATAACCAAAAGCAAGCATTAGGTCTGGGAGACGTTTGTAGGCACAACCGGAAACGCTCAACCCTGGGGAGTGGTGTACAAGACAGTGACAAACAAGCCCCCCAGAGGGGAAGCCATCATGACAACAAGGACACTGCAGGGCACCGTGACTACCACATTGCATCAATCAATAAACAATATACTGGAGACTATCTTCCTGGAACCAGCCATCCCTACCTTACCAGAACAACTGCAAATCTGTGCTGAGAAAAATGAATATACTATAAAGAGACGTGAACCACCATTTACCCTGGAAGAACTCAGACAGGCTTCAAACCTCATACGAAACAATAAATGTCCTGGCCCAGACTTACTGGATCTGGAAATCTGTATAACCACTGCCTTGAATCTGGCACCTTCCCAACACAATGGAAGCAAGCGAATGCAAAACTAGTCTTGAAAAATCCGGCAAAGCCACCTGACTTGCTGAAATTGTATCGACCGATTGCACTGCTACCAGTTATAAGTAAACTGTTTGAGAGACTGCTATATACAAGAATTAGCCAACACTACCAAACAGCTGGACTTGACATGGCGACCCAATTTGGCTTTAAGCCACAATCACCTACTGTGGAAGCCTAAGAAATCTACTATACTCCGCAACCTCATGCAGTAGCAAATACTTTCTTGTCATATCAATTGATTTTGCTGGGGCATTCGACACCATTTGGTGGCTGAGCATTCTGGCAAGACTACGGCAGGCCCACGTGCCAGAAAACCTCTACGAGACTATCAAATCGTATCTTTCCCAGAGGATAATAAGCGTCATCGCACCTTATGGGAAACTAGATCGACCGGTTCACATGGGCTGCCCACAGGGCTCTGTTCTTGGCCCGCTCCTGTGGAACATGATCCTTGATGAGTTCCTGGCCATGGACCTGGGAGAAGTCCACTCCCAGGCCTTGACTTAATCTTAATGGTCGCTGCAAACAGCAGGGCCGAACTTGAGGACAAGGTGAACCAGGGCCTGCGGATACTTCAGGAGTGGACACAGACTCATCTACTGAAGATATCACCGACCAAAACTTACTCGATTTTGCTCAAAGGAACACTAGACCTACGCAGGCCACCACAAATCAAAGTGGAAAATAAGACTACCAAACTAGTGGACCAACTAAAACATCTTGCCCTTATACTTGACTCTAAACTATCATTCCAGTACCACCTGATATACATCAGAGCAAAGATTAAGAAATACTCTGCACTAGTGGCCAGAATCACAAGATGAGATTGGTGGCTCAACAAAGGCACCCTGTCACTGTATTATAAAACAACCTTCCTACCAACAATAACCTACGCCTCTCCAGCCTGGTTTCAAAAAGCCGTAACCACCATAAATCGACGGACACTGGACAGTACTGCTAACCATCACCCATGCCTGCTGTACCACAAGCATTCCCACCCTACAGGTATTAACAGGGCCCTCCCCCTGGAATTAAAGGCTATTTGCTGCAGCATCACTCACAGCATTTCAAAAGGACAACCCTGCACCTTCCTTGGCTTTACAGTAAACACAGCTGCGAATCAGAAAGAAGGAAAAAAAAAATCAATCCACAAAGGCACTTACAGCAGGATCGATGGACTGCCTCAACCAAAGGTGAAATAAAAAAAATTCTGCCCACCATAGACAGGGTGTACTGCAAGCCTCCACCCTGGTTTCAATGCGGTCTCTTCACTACCTATTTTCTGACAGGCCACAGAGTGTTCAATGCGAAATTAGCATCTTTCAGAATTTTAGAGGACCCACGTTGCTCCTGTGGGGAGCCAGAAACCTGGAAACAGATAATGTATGAATGTACCAACTATGAAGACCTATGCTGCAGACTGATGACAGCAACCACGTACTTCCCAAGACATCGAGTTGCACCTACTAGATTCATGCATAGAGTACAAGGCACTAGGCAAATTCACACAGGAATTGTTTACCCAGTGCAAAACACAAATTGCTGTTCACAGGGAACCACAATAATAAGGAGAAACTCGTGCAAGAGCTGCTTACCCCTCCAGCACAAAACTACTAAATATAAGAAATTTCAATAAGGAGGAACCTCGCAGACTCTTAGCACAACGACCTACCTGATCGAGACGCAGAAATATGAATGACGCATGTGAGGACACCCGCTCATGCATCGCCTGCACCAAAATGGATATACTAACTACTAGACAAGTCAGGACTGTCCCAGGAATGGCAAACTTTCACAGCTTGGACACTTCAACTACTGTGACTACACGCAGCTTTGCTGCTGATGCCATAAGGCGATCCTCACTTGCACAGGGCTTTTACTCCACTTCCTGGGTGGGGGAGAGAAGGGATAGTTCTGCTGTTTGCTCTCCCCTCACCCACCCCTCTTTTCCTCCTGGTGGGGCATGGGCATGCCCCACTGACCTTCTCTGGGGTAGTCTTCCCTATCGACCCCATATTTCTGACTTTTACCCAAGCCTTCAGTCTCCTCTCCACTCTGACTAAATATCATAGTGTATGCCCCACACTACTAAAATTAATTGTTCAAATCAAGTCACGCATGCCCTTTTGGCCTCTAATAATCTCTTTAGCGTCTTACCCTGAAAATCACCGCGTGTTGCCTTACTTTTTTTTTTTTACGTAGGCCCTAGCCACTGAAATCTCAGGAAACTAGGTGGCAGGGCCTGCCAGAGTAAAGCTCCATACTACTGTGTACCTGGTCTGCCTCCACAGGGCCAAGTGTGGGCTACGTTGGGCCTCAGTAAGGCTCCAGCGACTAAATGAACAAAGATACTTTACACTTATACAAAATTAATACGCTTTTAAATCTCTAGCCTTCCCAGTCAACTGGTACACCTACAATAAAAGCAATGCGGAGATGGGGGAAACCCCTGGTGCTGTTAGACATAAATACACTTTACACTCCACTGAGCTACCCAGGCACATTTACACACGTTCATACAGTTGTAAGAACGTGTGTAAATGTGCCTGGTATAGCTAAAAGTGTGTGAGTGTGATGTCAAGAAACCTGTATTCTGCAATGAATACAGGTCTCTTGACAGGGGCCCTTCTTCGCAGGGCCGAGTGTACCCGAAACAAAGTTTTTATTTTTTTAAATTCCCATCCCAATGTTGATACTATTGGAAGTAGTGTGTTATTGTTAGTCCACTTTTCTGAAATTAATGATTTTATTTATTTTTTATGTGTTTGATGAATAAATATACATATTTTTTTGCCCATATCTACATATGGTGGCACCATCTATCGGTCCTTTCTGCAAGATGGAAAAAATTTTCCTTCTTATTCTAGAATGTAGGTTTTTTTTTTTTTCATTGTTGATAATATTTGTCTCCCATGTTTAGAGACTGTCTTTGAAAACCTGAAAAGGCAAGATTTTTGTGTTCTGTACTGCTTTGATGCGAAAATTTATTTTACCAACATTGTTAATGGTGGCGCCATCTACTGGTGCAATATGCAAATTGAATTTATCTCTGTATTTGAAATAAAATGCTTTTAACATTTCTAAAGTAACTCCCCAAAGTTTAAAGCTATTAATTGAGGGAAAAAAACTAAAGTTATTTTTCTATTAGCTAAGAAATTGATAGACTGTGTTTTACAAATAGAATTTTTTTTATTGATAAGATTTTACAGAGCTAGCTACAAATCACAATTTTTAAAAATATTAAGACAAAAGTATAAAAAATTAAAACAATCACTTAAATAAGACAAAGCTTTTTTATCTGAACGGATACATCGTATATTTCAATGTGTAGGCACAATTAAGTTCATTGAACTTACTACACTGAATAAACCATAAGCGTTGAACTCAGTTGTTATCCCCTCTTTCAAGCACTTAGCAGAAAGAATTTGAACACTTGTATTTGGTTCTACAGTTCCTGCATACACATCATTAAAGATACATCGGCCTTTAGATGCTCTCTATGTGCTCCAGTATAACTGTTTGCATTAACAGAAATGCCAGCTTTTCGTTTTCTAGGCATTGAAGGAAAGTATCTATCAATGATTCTAATAGTCAAAACTTCAAGCTCCGAAAGATGTAAGGTTAAAACGTACCTCTGGCTCTAGGGATGTTTGCTTCTAGTAGAAGTCAACAGTGCCAACCTCAGTATTGATCTGGACTTGATGCAATTGGATTTCGTCTTTAGCTTTAACAAAAAGCAATATATCAGACATTTTTCCTTGAATTCAGTCCATTGCTTTTTCGATAATCTCATGTATGCATTAGATGTCTCGAACCTGACATATGGTTCGAATTCGTAACAAGAAACTCACTGTAGTACTATGACCATTACTTCGTGTTCTGTACTGTTTGAAGCAAATTAATTTCACCAATGTTTGACTATGATGGCGGCTCCATCAATCGAGCAATGTGGAAAATATGATCATGTAATCAGTGATATTTTATCACGTAATAAACAGGATAATGTGTATGTAAAGTAAATCTTTGGAAAGTTAAGGAACTTATAAACAGAAATATTAATGTTTTAAATGCAAATTCATTTTGAGTAGAGATAGTTCAGAGTTTGGAATCAAATTTAACGATAAACGATTTTTTTTTAACCTTTGCTACCAATTGCGAAATTTTCGCAATGGTTGGGGTTCAGCTAGAATACTGTTATTTACTATTCGAAACGTAATGACATTTTTTTTTGTCTAGTTTGAGCATTCAAATTCTTTTGAAATGATCTACTGTTTCATTACCGCGGAGATTATTTCCACGTATACCATCGAGTTTTATAATTGTTCAGCTTCCAATAACGATTTTGATTTGTGTTAATTTAAATTTACTTCTGTTATGTCATGTACATTTTGAATAGCTTAATAATTAAAACAGATCAGTTACTATCACATGTGCGGAATGTTGGTGGTAGTATAGAGTGACTTAGTCAACAGGAAAAAAAACTTCAGAATCTGATTTTTTCTCTGAAAATACGTTTAACCAAACACAGTAATTGTACTGATTGCAGATGCGTACACACACACAGCATTGGTTAAATTTCAACTTTCCTAACCCGCTGATTGGGTATATCAGTGTAAATTTGAATCTATGTTTGCGTTTAAAAGGTTAATTTTGTAGCGATCTCTTAATGTTACCTTTTTAAAATGTCTTCTGGTTGTATAGTAGTTCGTCACAGCATGCCATGTATATCATCAGCTGATGAAAGCTTTGGTTTGTGCAACTCCTTTGATTCCGTCAATGCTGAAAACTTTTTACAGATAGATGTTAATGCAGAAGAATTTAATTGGGAGCCTGGATTATATTTTTCAATAGCAAGATCCTCAACACCCTTTTCTAACAGCATTGACTCAAGCAGAGAATACTCAACGTTGGATGCATCAAGTCAGGCATACTATGGCAACACATCTTAGTCTGTTATGTCTCAACCTGGCTCAGCTCAATCAGCAGACTCTATAGACAACGATGGCCTGTTCCAGGCTCCAAATAATAACGATGACTTGAAACATGTAATGGATGAGGATATTGAGTTTTGGAATCCCTATGCGGCCAGTGAAAGTGGATTTTCAACGTCTGGAGCATCTACGGTGCCAATCAAATGGAGTGACCGAAGTCCTGAAGCCAGCCGTAACTTTTCTTGATTTTTTTTTTTTTTTTTTTGTTGCTAATCATGTTAAGCTAAATTCAATAAAAATATTTATTTGTAAATATTGCGTATGTCATTTCTTAGTTACTGTAGAAAAAAGAAATTACTTGGTAAAAACTGCAATTAATGAGTAACTTTTTAAAATCTAAAAACAACCTTGGGAAAATTACTTTATAATGTAAAATTATTATATTTCAAATATAGAACTAAGAATAAATCTTGCAGAAAGGCTCGATAGATGGCGCCACTATCATAGTTTAACATTGGTAAAATTAATTTGCTTCAAACAGTACAGAACACGGTAAAAAAAAAATCTTTGCATTCAGGTTTTCGAAGGTATAGTGTATTTGGAAAATTACTTTAGAATAAGATTTGTTTTTCGAATTAAAGTATATATTTTCATTAAACTTAGAAATGACTTTTGAAAACGGTTAGGGCAAAAAAAAAAAAAAAAAAAAAAACTTGTTTGCTGTGATTCTAATTTTACTATCCAAAAGGATCGATATGAATTTAAGAAAATATTGTATATAGTAAATGTAAATAAATAAATTTTCTCTCTGTAGTGCTTATTCCTAAGAAAAACAACGTTCGGTACATAACACATACAACAAATTCTACGAACACACACCTGTGGATCGTAAAGTCGTCTTCTTTTGAATTTAAAACAAGCCTTTGTTTTATTGCGAGAAGGGTATATTCTTATCATGTATTTTAGAAAACAAAAAAAAGCAGTCATATGGCACTGCTTTTGACTGACACGGCTTTAGTCCTGTAGTTCTATTACGCCCCTCGGTGTGGGAGCGTTGGATCTAGAGTTACTCCCAGTTGCTGACTGGGAATAACTCTAGATTCTGCGCATATGAGGCGGAAACATTTTGGACTTCAGTTGCAGCTTAAACTTTCTGTGGGGATCGTCAAAAATGTCAGTGCCTACAAAGTTTGATGAAGTAAGAAAACAGAACATTATTTTCTATAGACGTTTGGGTCATAGTACTACAGTGAGAGTTTCTTGTTAAGAATTCGAACCTTATGTCACGTTCGAGACATTAATGCATACATGAGATTATCGAGAAGGCAATGGACTGAATTCAAGGATAAAATATCTGATATCTTGCTTTTCATTAGAGCTAAAGATGAAATCCAATTGCATAGACTCTGGATCAATACAGAGGATGGCACTGTTGACTTCTACTGGAAGCATACATCCCTAGAGCCAGAGGTACGTTTAACCTTACATCTTTCGGAGCTTGTAGTTTCGGCTACTAGAATCATATATACTTTTCTTCAACATCTGGAAACGAAAAGCCGGCATTTCTGTTAATACAAACAGTTATACTGGAGCACCTTGACAGCATTGGAGAGCGTCTAAAGGCCGATGTGTGTTCAAATTCGTTCTATGTATCGTTTAAGGATGTCTATACATATCATGTAAGAACTGTAGAACCATATACAAGTGTTCATATTTCTAACCTTTTCTCCTGGGAGATGCTTATGCTATACCATTCTCCGCTATCTTCCCTGCTCCTTCCTTGGCTCTCCCCACTCTCGCTCCTGCAGGAGTGTGGACAGCCCACCAGATGTTTTTTTACTGGTCCGGCTCCTGCCAGTGGACAGATGCTGGGAGGCTCCTTACAGGTGATCGCACCTTCCTGTAATGAAGAGGCCAGTCAAACAACACACAATCCACACTGACTGGCTTTGCAATGTTAACAGAGTACTTAATGCGGGTTTGTGGGTAACCACAGGAACCACTTAGCAATAACACTATGTCCACTATGCATTCAACCAAAGTTATCGATTATTAGAATGAACTCCTACCTAGTGTGGTAGGAGTTGTAGTTTTAATAAATTTCAAGAAGTTTCGGATAAATGATTGAAAGGAATGTACAAATGTGGTCGATCTGTAAGAGCTTTGTATCCTTTCATTATGTTCCCAATACTAAATTCCTTTTCAAATTAAATAGTTTACTATCTTTGGGCTATTTAAGTGAAAATATTACAGCATGCTGAGCTTCTGTGGTGAGGGAAAAAAAAAAAAAAAAAAACCTTAACCTCTAGGATAAAAGTGGATAATGTTGTGCACATTTATCTAAAAACATCAAATGTTTTCTCATATTGCCATCAAACAGAATATGGAACATGCATTTTTTAAAAATGCTTGTTTTGGTTAGTTTTGTATGAAAAGTACTGAATAATGACTGACTTCGTCTAATTAAGAAGGTAATCTTTAATTAAGGAAACTAATTAAACAGCATTTTAAAAATAATTTAGAACTTCAATTATAAATTTAGTCAACAAATTGCGTTAACAGCAATATTCGTACGTGGGTGGTATAAAAGTATTATAATTAAGCTGTCATTACGTGACAAATCAAAAAGTGACTACGCCACGTTTAATTTATGCCTGGAAGTAAATTTTGTTGAGGTCATTATCAAGAATTCAGAAAAGCTCCTATAAAATGTTTAATGCTTTGTAACAACACAGGAGATCACAAGCTATACAAAATCTGTTTAATAAAATAAAAATGATTTTCGTTTGGAGTCTGTTGCTCGGCTACAGAAATTCTAGAGGTTTGAGAAACTACCAGTTATTTTTTTTTAACTAAATAAGGTTAGTTTAATTACTCGCTCGATACTCTATTGTAAATGGGAAGACAACCACTTTCCTTGACTATACCACAGACTAAAAAAATGAATAGCAAATGCCTAGAAAACGGTACTCACCTTGTATAAATCTGCAATAAAATTTTTTGGTAGATGGTGATTAAATTTAGGTTGAAAGAGGCATTAAATAGAACTAAGGCGGGGAATGGGGTGAAAATATTTTAAACAGATTTTAAAATGAGCGCAAGGAAGTAGAAATGCAGATCTCCAATCCTTGGTTGTCATAAAGAGGTTAAAAGACGTAAATGGAAAAAAAAAAAAGAGAGAAGACAGGTGGTGCCAATAGTCGTTACGATGGACTTTCGTGAGTAAACCGTCATCAGTTGGCAAATGGAAGAGAAGTAAGCGCGTGTTGTATTTAAAGTTAATCTAAACTCCCATGATGCTCTTTTTGACACGTCGGAACTTTAGCCGCGAGAGGTTCCAAGCCGGTGAAAGGTTGAAGGGAAGTTTAGCGTTAATAATGTTGAGATCAGAATGGTGTCGATACCATTCGATGGCGAGGGCTTCATATTGAAGAATTCTGTAGCTCGATCTAAGTTTAATAATAGTGATGGCAGAGTCAACAAAGGGGGTGTGGTTGTGGGTTTGAGCTTGGGTTGTTAACTCAGTGCAGGATTGACTTGTCTTGAAACTGTCGAAGTGGTAGTATGCGCGGGTATTGGAAGTTGTGGAGGAACCGAATTTGGTGGTTGTGCTGCCGATGTAACAGGTGTCGCAGTTCGGTTGGCAATTGTGTCAAGCTTATTTTTAAGTTTTGTAATGTTGTGGTTGCTATCATTTGTATATGTATCTTGGTCGGCTAAAATTAACTCCATTTTTTTCTGTGTAGGTGTTCTTGCCCAGGATAACGATTGTGCCTCCTTTGTCAGCTTTTTGGATGATGATATTTGGGGTTTTGCTTAGTCTTTGTAAATCCGAGAGTTGTTTTTTTACGTTAGGGAGAGATGTGAGTTTAGAATTTATTATCCTATTAGACTGGTGTATAAGTCTCCACTTATCGGGATGTTGATTGAGTTTAGACTGAGTTCGATTATACAATCTTTTATTGGATAATGTTGTTCTTTAATGGCAAAATTGAAGCCAAATTCTAGGCCGGAGAGTTCGGAAGGGGTGAAGGATTTTGAGGAGAGGTTAACGGTGGAGATTTTTGGGGGGGTTTTAGCCGACCAAGATACATATACAAATGACAGCAACCACAACATTACAAAACTTAAAAATAAGCTTGACACAATTCTCAGAAAACTCAGACAGAACAAAGAAATCAACCTCTTTACATTACAACAGATAGGTATTCGCAACAACATTCTGCCCCACATGTTCGGAATAACCAAGTTACACAAACCTGGCCACCCACTAAGACCTATCGTTTCTTTTAGTAAATCAGCTTTTACTAATTTATCCACCTTCCTTGTAAAAATTATATCCCCGCTCACTCGATTCTCTACATTCAAAATTAATAATACCAACCAAGCATTCCAAAAAATCAGCAACACCACCATATCTGACGGAGACGTATTAGCTTCTTTTGACGTCATATCCCTATACACTAATGTGCATATTCCTTTCACCCTGCAAGCATTACGCGTACTTCTAACAGCTGATGACACTTTAACGAAACGTACCTCTTTCAGTTGACCACATCCTTGAACTTACCACTCTTTTACTAGACGCTAGATATTTTAGATTCAACAATAAAATTTATCGACAAACATTTGGTTTACCATGGGTTTAGGCATTTCTGCCCCCCTTTCTGAAATTTATCTCGCCACTATTGAAAACCAAATTTTACCACCTTTCCCCTCTGAAATTAAATTATACATCCGCTACGCCGATGATATCCTAATAATAGGCAACAGAACAACCATAGACAATCTTTTTTTTTAAATTCAATACAATACATGACAGGCTAAACCTTACCCTCGAAATCGCAACGGACAACTAGATTAATTTTCTTAACCTCACTATTTATACAACAGACACAAATTTAAATACCAAGATTTTCAGAAAAAATACGCACACCGGTAAATATCTACATTTCACTTCACATCATCCCCTTAGTACCAAAAAAGCCGTCCTACACAACCAAATCTACAACGCTATCAAATTCACCTCTTCACAAAACGATCTACACAATGAACTTCAATACCTTACTGATAAATTCATAGCCAGGAGCTATCCCCCTCAACTCATCCAACACACAATATCCACCGTAAAAAACAGTATTAATAACCCCACCAGACAGTCACAAGACAAATACTCGCATAGTTCTCCCTTACCATAGTGAACTCGCAGCACAATTCCGACGTGCATTCAAAGATACCGACATCTCCCTCACCTTCTCCACTTACAATAAACTAGGTTCCCTATTTAATTCTTACAAAGATACACACAAATATCCCATCAATGATCTCAATAACTTAATATATCTCATAAAATGCCAACCGAACTGCGACACCTGTTACATCGGCAGCACAACCACCAAATTCGGTTCCTCCACAACTTCCAATACCCGCGCATACTACCACTTCGACAGTTTCAAGACAAGTCAATCCTGCACTGAGTTAACAACCCAAGCTCAAACCCACAACCACACCCCCTTTGTTGACTCTGCCATCACTATTATTAAACTTAGATCGAGCTACAGAATTCTTCAATATGAAGCCCTCGCCATCGAATGGTATCGACACCATTCTGATCTCAACATTATTAACGCTAAACTTCCCTTCAACCTTTCACCGGCTTGGAACCTCTCGCGGCTAAAGTTCCGACGTGTCAAAAAGAGCATCATGGGAGTTTAGATTAACTTTAAATACAACACGCGCTTACTTCTCTTCCATTTGCCAACTGATGACGGTTTACTCACGAAAGTCCATCGTAACGACTATTGGCACCACCTGTCTTCTCTCTTTTTTTTTTTTCCATTTACGTCTTTTAACCTCTTTATGACAACCAAGGATTGGAGATCTGCATTTCTACTTCCTTGCGCTCATTTTAAAATCTGTTTAAAATATTTTCACCCCATTCCCCGCCTTAGTTCTATTTAATGCCTCTTTCAACCTAAATTTAATCACCATCTACCAAAAAATTTTATTGCAGATTTATACAAGGTGAGTACCGTTTTCTAAGCATTTGCTATTCATTTTTTAGTCAGAGTTATCACGGTATTATAAGGATACTATAATTTCACTATTGCTATACCACAGACATAACAAACAACCGGCCGATGGAAGAAAGACTACTCACCACCTACCTACAAAACGTTTGGCAGCAGAGAAGTTAGCCCTCTGGAAAAGGGGCAATAACAAAGAAATTCATACCGGATGTAGGTAAAACCTTTCTGGAATCCCCAACCTGGCTATACCTAGATCTGAGGACCACATACCTGTTAACCAGCCACAGTTCAATTAGCATTAGTAGAGGCACATGATGCAAGAAAGCAAGCTTATGCAGCATTTCATCCTTCCGTTCGTTCCAAATAGCTGTCCAGCCCACCCTTAATTTATATAAGCCATCAACTTCCACAATAAAAGATGGAAGTCTGTTCTACCAACCAACTATCCGCCGGCTAAAGGCAAACTTCCACACATCTATCCAAATCTGTCTTTCCTCAATTTGAATTTGTGCCATTTCAGGTGATTATTCTGAGCAAGAAGAAGAATCCTACCGACCGGGCTAGCCAGGTGGATAAAGTGCTTGCCTGGCAACCTAAAAGGTAAAGTGAAGTGTCAAGTGTGTGTAGGATCAAACGGCACCATGGGTTTCCCCCCATTTCCGCGTAGTTTACATTGTGATGCGATACAGTTCACTGTAAAGGTTTGTTAT